>NC_087372.1:25354836-25654836 GCF_031761385.1 Necator americanus | reverse complement strand
TCCTTAGAGTATTAGTTCTAGTCGTATCTCCATTGTACGATATATTGCTGGAAACTGAAGGGAATTGAATCGTCAAGCGTGAATTTTATATCAGGAATTGAAAGGAGTGCCATGAAAGTACTGTCGTATTTTGGTGCCAGTCTCAATGTGCGGCTAATGCCGGGCTCCAAACGTCTTCTGCTCGCTTCGTTTGCCTTCAGTTATTAATACAAATGTAAGGCAGAAGCACTATTCGTAAGCGTCTGCCGTAGAATTAAAATAATTTTTTTTGAAAGAAACTTATTTCGCTTCTTTTTAAGAGAAATACGCATTGAATGAATATTTCATCATTTTCATGTAATCATTTTGCTATAAGTGTCTAAATATTCTAAACTTAGAGGATAGCAATATTAACAAATGATATATAATTAACAAATAATATATTCATATATAGATGATACATGTTCATACAAAAGTTGTATAATTGTTAACATAATTAGTTTGGAAAGCGGTGCTGTTTTGAAAATGTGGGAATCGCAATGTCACAGCGTTTTCTTGGTGCATTCCATTCCACGACATGGTTCTGCTTCATCCACTTTATCAACCTCACTATTGGCATTAATTTACAGCCGATTACTTATTAATATTAGCGTTGATATTACTTCTAATACTTTACTAATAGTAAACACATAGAAATAAAATTTTATTCCGGATATCATTTCTCGCTTAACTTCCACATATTTCATTATTTCCTAGAGCCATAGCACCAGAAAATTAAAGAGCAACGTTTTGTAATGTTTGCTAACATTTCCATACATATTTTCTTCCGTGATCTCTTCAAGAATGGTGAATTGTGCTCAAAATGTGAATGGTGGCCAGGGTACCGTTCATACTTTTAGACATACTTCATCACTTCAAATGATTACAAAAGAACTTGAACAGAACAAAAATAAAAGCGGGATAGTTACACGGAATCTTTGGTAATTTAGGAACTCAAGTAAATATCAATAGTTCGAGAAACCAGTGTTACCATGCATAAAATGCATTTTTTCTTCGCAATTGCGTTCTCACGTGTATTCTGCTGTAGTGTTACCAGCAGGTCTTGCCCTACATATAGCAGGTATCAGCGTGAAAAGTGAAGTGATGCGGTGTCAGTGGCTACCGAATTCCTAAACTTTTATGCTCAATGTACACTAATCAACAAATCCGTCGGACACAACACATAGAAACGTTTTGCACTTTTGTTTTTGTTTTTTGCGATGTGTTGTTTCTGCAGCTCTCATGAGTGCTCTATTCTTGCTCTTCAAAGTAATACGCTCGGTTTTCCACGTCGAGTTACTCTTTTATTATCTGAAACTCTCGATCCTATCGTCCCGAGAGAGTCAAATTGGAGGGTCGTCAGTTTATTTCTTGACTTCCCTCCCAAAATTTCGCCGCTGTGAAAGAGCAGAATTAAAAAGGGAAAAAATCCAGAGCGGTATATGAAGCTGCTTCAAATCTTCATCGAAAATGAGTAAAACGATTGATATTATTTTCTTTGTGGGAGGTGCCAAAATACCTCAAAAGGAGGCAAATCTAAATGCTTAATTTTAAAGAGCAGATAAAAACTTTTGAAGATAATCTCGAAACATACATAAATCTCTTGCTGAAATTCCCAAGAAATGGGATTTTCCGGCACTTCTTCCCCAAACTAATAGTTCTCGTAGGAAGAAAACAAAACATTCTGTATCCTCTCCTTAAGTGTTGAGAACTAAACATGCTAGTGGTAACCGTTTCCCTTGTGCTTTATTATCTCTTCGATCTGTGTTCCTAATCTGAACAGTTTCAGATGGCACCAGTTCCAGTAACTACAGACTCCGCCCCGTTCGCCTTCACTCCTCCGCCAGTAGTGGTCATGTTTGCGGTGATCCCTTTCGTCTACATTGGATATCGAATCTGCAGGTACTTTGTTCAAGGGATTCGTAAAGCCCGAAGACTTTAGCTTGTTTTTCTCTCCATCCCTCCTACCTTACCTTCCCTCCTCCTCATCCTTTCTGTGTCCTTCTCCCTCTCCGCGTGCTAAAGCACGGCACCGAACGGATTTTCGGGTTTCTAGGACAGTGTTTGCGCTGCTTCACTCGATTTTCATCTACTTGGTGGCTCCTTTGTTCTATTCTCCTGATCTCTCTCGATATGTGAATCGTTGGACAGGTTAGTAGCCATTTCATGGTAACTTTTCTTTATTCGGAACAATCAGTTTCGCAGGGAATCCCTCTTTCCTTCAGTTGTTACTGGTGGAACAGATGGCATTGGTAAGGCTTATACTATTGAGCTGGCCAAGCGTGGTCTAAGAAAATTCGTTCTGATTGGAAGGAATCAAACAAAGCTGAGCGACGTTAAGACACTTTTAGGTGAGGAGCTTCATTTTTTAAACAGGCCACACATTTGTAACTGAATTTTCTGGCTGTATGCTCGCACGGGAGTTACTCCAGAGATCTAATGTGAAAGTGCGTCACACAATTATCGAAAGAGAAATTTGAGCAATGTCTTTGCCTCTTTTTTTTGACCATCTGTTATCTTCGCAAACTGGTTTTGTAGCTCTCGTACACAGTAAGTACAAAGTCAAAAGTAAGTACAAAGTAGAAAATATGATTGCAACGTTAGATGGAGAATAACCGAAATCGGATGGGTTTCGGATCTGTTCGTTATTTTTAGTTTCCCAACCGAAAACAAAATAATTCCTAGAAAGAAAATGTTGTCTATTGTAAAGAAAAACATGCTTTCTAAATGTCTTTTATCGCAAAGAAATCACATTTGTTGATGGAACTAACGAATTAGGTGAATTAGAATCAAAAACAAGGACTAGAGTTTCTGTGGATAACAAAATACTTCCTACTCATCCAGAAAGGATCCAATGTGAAGGAAATTAGATCTCCGCTTTTGTTTGTTAGCTATTTTTGAGCTTTCAGAAGTTTTTCTTATTGAAAGTGAAACTGTAAGGACTAGATAACTTCTGAAGTTAAGAAAAAAGAATAGAAGAAAAGAAAACGGGGGTATAGCAAGATCACTGAAGAAAGAAGCGTTGTGATACATTATATTTCAGAGAGGAATTAGAATAAAAAATCCGAAAAAGGGGATGATTTTCATTATATTTCTCTTCTTACCGAGTCCTCTCCTAGACATCGGATGCTTTTGTGAAAGTGAAGTGTATTTTAACTCCGATTTATCTTACATTATCCTAAAGTTCCTTAACCGGGTATAAAGCGCTCATAAAGTCTCTCACAATCACATTTTTGTTTTTTTTTTCTTTCCTAGGATTGATAGAGGAATGAAAAGGCGCAAAACGGTTCATTTGAAACACTAATAAGATAAAGCGTGTTGTTAGACCATTTACCTACCCCAACAATTATACTTTACTATGGTTCTGCTCTTAAATCACTCAAATCAGCATTCCAATCACTGAATAGACATTTAAACGGAATATAATTAAAATGACAACAGCTATAAATTGTCACTCGATCCATCAAGCACATTGTCCTTGGATTTTCCTTAAATCATGTTAGCATATATTGTTTTGTAACGTCTCTACGGTTACCACCGCTCTGTTGTTTCAGAGCTCTCTTTCGGTTGCCGCGTGAAAACCTATCTGTTCGACTTTGCGAAGGACGATTTCGAACAACTACGTTCGTACGTATGTGATATTGACGTCGGCTTTGTGGTAAATAGTGTCGGCGTAGGCCGTGAACACTTGGAAAGATACGGAGATAACCCAGAAGCTGACCGGCAAATCCTAAAGATTAATGGACTAGGATCTGCAGAGGTTAGCAACAAAAAAAGTATTCAGTGATACGTTAAAGATAAGAATTAGAGAAGTTAGAGATGAAGCTTCTTTTTCCAGTTTCTATCGATGGTTCTTCCGGCTATGGAGAAAGCAGGAGGTGGTCAAATTGTTGTGCTCTCATCCTCACAAGGATATCGTCCTATTCCGTTGCTAGCTGCGTATTCGGCTTCTAAGGTCCATCTTTAGTGTATTTATCAACTCTTGTCGTCTTTTCTTTTCACTTCTCATCGAGCTCTCTTAGAGCTTTTTTCATAAGGAAAATTATACACTGCATTCCATAGGATGTATGTACTTCTTTCGGTGCGTAGGTAGAACAGGATGTGAATGCTGCCTTAGAAATTCGAATACTTCTGACACGTAGGAATTGCAAATTCATTCGTGCACTTAGTACTCCCTTGACGAACAACAAGCGAAAGAAGCAACTTTGTGGCTGAGGTCAGCTGTAAAAAGGCCACCTTTGATACGTTGTGATTCGGGCACTGCCGCGTGGACAGGTTAAAGGACAAACTGGGGACTATCGATGCTCCTCTTAATCTTTCCACTTTTTGCTTTCAGGCTGTGATGTCCTTCTTGTGCGAGGCTATCGATCGAGAATACAAAACAATTTCCGTACAATGCCTTACTCCAGCACTTATCGCTACGAAGATGGTCTACTACACTGTAGGTGGTTTTTCAGAGGATGCGTAGCGAAATCACGTGGGGAATGTTGTTGCGTTCTTAACGGAGATGCATAAACAAGTGGAGCAGATTACCATCTTTTGGAACGTGACGTGAAAACATGTCGTACCGAAAGATACACATCTACTGAACACCTTTGTCTTATGTTCAGTCGATGTATGGAAAGATTCTTATCTTTCCAGAAGGATTGTTTCTAATGGAAGTTTTAGTACTAGAGAGTAGTAGACACCGTGGTGTTGCTCTTTCGTCAAATTGAAGCAAAATAATTTTCAGTTTATTATTTATGAACTATTGAGAGAGGTTATTAAGAAAATTGTTTTTATTAGCAGTTAATGATGAAATGACCCTCATTATCAACGGTGTTTTCTAACCCGATGGAAACTTTTCAACTCTTTATCCATAGAATAAGAATAGTTCTTGTATTTAAAGAAATCGATATGAAAATTGACAGGTGTAAAAACAAAATTACATTCTGACCCAAGTAATGGTTTTTTGACATGTAAAACTTATAGAATATTTGAAGGTTGGGGAAGAAACGCCCAGTTTGGGGTAGCTGTACACTAATACATCAAATCGTGTCGAGGTGTTGTTGAATACGCTTTTTATAGAAAGGCTCGCTGTTTGTGGTCACGCCCGAAGAATTTGCAAGACAAGCGGTAGGCACGATCGGTTTGACAAAGAAAACCAGCGGATGCTTCAATCATGAGATCCAGGTTTGCATAATTGGTCTTCAAGTCGAATCTCCCGTGTCGGATTTTTTCCATGGGTAAATGAGGTCCGGGACGTATTCGGCTTCACAGGCATCAGTTTATCCGACCGAGTTCACCTTTTGCACTTTTTGAAGAAACAAAACTTCATATATTTGATTACTGTTAGAGGTAGTCGATAGAGGAACTTTTCGCATCGCTGCGAATAGTAATGAAGTCCGCTTTCATTTTGAGTCTGATTCCGCTACTGCTCACGCATATGCAAAGAATTATTTTGTAGGGTAAGCTGAGCCTTCTGATTCCTGGATTTGCATGGCACGTTCCGTGTCTTTTTCCCATTCTTCCACACAGCGTCCCTAATTCTTCAATGAAAAGAAAAAACATCAAAAGATTGCTCCGAATGCCACATTTAAGCCACAAATCCTTTCAAATAAAAAGAAAAGTCTCATTTTCAGATGCTTCTCAGGCACATTTTCCCATGGGCTGTGCTGAAATATCTAATTATGCCCATCTACTATTATCACAGACGACGCATGGAAAAAATCAACGCTTCCATACCGAGACAAAAAGCGCAGACGAGCGTGCGCTCCTCCGCCAAGGCGTAACCGTGGTTAGTTCGCTAAGGACTGGATAACTGCATTATCTACTGGCATGAACCCAGCTCAGTTGAATCCTATCCTTCGATACGGGTCATACAAGCGTTTAGACTTCAGACTTCTTTTTTTGTACTCAATGCTTGTTTGGTATGCTAATTTGTTCTATTTTTGAATAAACAATCGAGGTGTGTTCTTAGTGGAATGTTCACAAGTGGTGAAGTTTATTAGGGTAAGAAAGAATCTGCTATTATTCAGCAAAAGTTCGACAGAGCTTTCAAACCCTGAGAACACACAGCACAATTGTTGAGATACATAAGTTAGATTTTGTTCTAGGTATTCTCGGCTTGCTTGGCTTTATTGTTGAAATTTCACAGAAAATTACGCTCAGGCGTTTTTCTAGGAACAAAAATATGTCATTTTTAGCCATGAAAATTAAGTTAAATCACACACTACAAGAAGCTACCACATGAATTTAACGCAACTTAATGAGATGAGAGAGCAACACTTCGTTGTCCGTTCTTCCATGTAGTCCTCCCGTAATTAATACCTGCAGTAAACCTTGAAGTTAAAGCAACTCCAATATAGAAGAAAACGCCAAAAGAAAACGAAAGTCTCAACGAAAAACACCAGTTCCTTATTCTTCTAACATTACCCACATTTGTATTAGGTTGATGCAAAAATAATGGCCGTTTTTTGTATAAATCATATCATTGAACGTGAAGGTTGAAAGTTTCCTTTCAGTTATTATTATTATTATTGCCTTTGTATTTTTGCACCAATCTAAGAAATCCACGAAGATTATATGATCTTGTGAAACGCTTTGATGACCAGTCAAGTGTTAGTCATAGAAGCCATTCAGGTGATCAAGAATGCGCGACAACGACCTTGCAAACCACTTGAGGACTTAAACTCCGCGTCCTGCTTTGTTCCCTGTCATTCTTGAGCAGACATCAAACAACAGTAGGAAAACAGCTTAGAAAAGGACCACCTTAGGAAGCAGGATCTAGGGATTACTTTTGCTCCGAAATATGCTACTTCACTTCATCGAATGTTCGCAACGTTAAAGGCATCACCCCACGAATCTGAGATGATGCAGATTTTAGGTGGAGTATTCGTATAAGGGATGGGAGACTATGGAGAGGTAGGTGATTCGGTCCATTTCTTCCCAATTGCTGTAAAAAACGGCCCGGAAGATGCGGCGCCGCACAAGGCTGGCGCGCTCCAGTCGAACTCCCTGTAGAAAATAGTGCGCCAGAACGCCTGAAGCCGTATCTTCCGGGCCGTTTTTTACGGCAATTAGGAAGAAATGGACGGAATCACCCCCTCTCCGTAGTCTCCCATCCCGTACACGAATACTCGACCTGAAATCCGTACCACCTCAGATTCGTGGAGTGATGCCTTTAAATTTTGTTTTCTCGAAGGCAACTCAGCTTTTCCAAATCTCTCGCACAACTTTGAAAGTTTCTAGAGGTTCTAAGGTTCTAGTTTTAGAAAATTGTGCTTTTTTATGTGCCACTGAAGTGTTTCTGCATGTGGTGTGTGTTGTTATACATTGCACGGGTTACCTGAAACGAGAAAGGCGAAGAAAATGGGCGGCAGAAATCAAAATCAATTTTCAGATCCCGCAAGTTTCTTGGTCGGCAGGTTTTAGGTTCTTAATTGATTAAGAGAAGGATATTTCTTGCAAAGGCGTAAGGCGTCGAATAGCAGTTTGAAAGCTATATTCTTCCGATTGAAATTGTGCTTGACCTTAACGTTCCCTGGTGAACCACAGACCAAGACTGAGCAACTTGAAAGGGGCCGTTATTATAAAGTTGACCTAAAAGTCATCAGAAGGGCTGGATATGTTTACAGGTGCAGTTTTTGAACGTCTGAAATTATTAGGTTGAGTCGAAAGTTCTCGGACAAATTGACAATAATTTTATTTATTGTGATGTCGTCGCGGTTTCCGTCGTTCATCCGTCGTTCATCACATTGCCCGAGAACTTTCGACTCAACCTAATATAATAATAAGTTTTTCCCCGGAGAATCGCTCTAAATCGGAAATTCATTCGAATTTTGTAAGCTAACATAGTGACAAAAATTACTTCATATTGTTTTAGAAAGCAGAATATCGTTCTATTTTCTAGTCCTTTCGGTCGTTTTATTTTTTAGATCTTTATGACCAGCAAATGTGTGGTAAAAGGAACCAGACTACTTAACTCGAGGTGTGTGGGAACAGAGAATGACGTTGTTCCCAATTCGACGGAAAACTCAAGGTGTCTGGAGACCTAAAATGACGTTATTCGACGAGACGAGGAGAAATTGTTCAGATATCGCAACAAAGGCAGTGCCCGTTCACATTCAAAGAAACAGAACGAAAAGAAAATCAGAAAAAGATGAACTGAAAACTAAGCATGAAGTGAAAAATCAACGAACAACCTGGAACTGACGAATACAAGCTAAGTTATGATTCACTAAGAAGTAGACTACAGGTAAGAACAACTTGTGCTAAACATTTAAAACGAATTTATAAAGGAATGGACTATATCTTGATAAGCTTTACAAATTTCTTCTAAAAACAGCTTTTTTATATCCTCTGTTTTGAATTTGCTATTCGCTTACGCCAATGTCTTTGGCGAATATTCACACCACTTTGAGCCCATCTTGCTGATGAAAATGCTGTCAAGTCTGACATAAATTGTTTTTGTAAAGTCATCATGTGGCGGCACTAGCTATTAAAACTCTTAATAGTAAATTTAATGCAATTCCCTCCTTTCATTTCGAAGCGGCATTTTCTCTGTGACCAAGTGAAACCACAATTATTATAAGTCTTAAAAAATTCCCAACGTTGTTAGAAAGAAGTGTCTCTGTTTCCCACCTAAACTTCTTAGGGAAATGTTTCAATGCGTAAAATAGTGCAAAAAGCGAAATAATAAAATA
The DNA here is from genome assembly GCF_031761385.1 of Necator americanus. Classification (NCBI taxonomy): domain Eukaryota; kingdom Metazoa; phylum Nematoda; class Chromadorea; order Rhabditida; family Ancylostomatidae; genus Necator; species Necator americanus. Next base: position 25,646,134 of record NC_087372.1, on the reverse strand, counting down.
ATAAAGGATAAAAAGGATAAAGTTTCTAGCGTTAATCGATCCGCTTGGGATGCGCCACCGCGTTCACTTCAACTCAGAATCGCTTGAAGTTTACGAACGTGTAACTGGAATGTAACTACAATGCCTTACGGGGGCTAACCGATGTGTCAAGTCAGTGTTTTTATCCTCTCACATAAGTCTGGTACCGATTTATCGACCCTGGAGGGATGAAAGGCTTGGTGAGCAGTACGGCGAATTCGAACCTCCGATCGATCGTACAGACAGCGGAACCTCTTACCGATTAAGCTACACCCAGCCCTAATAGTGATAATGTATAGCAGTAATATAATGCTAAACATAGCACAAACAACATTAATGGAGTTTTGTTTGTCACTTTGCTGTCGATACCCTATGTCGGTCTTCCATTGAGGACGTGCGGATCTTAAAGGCATCACCCCACGAATCTGAGGTGGTGCAGATTTCAGGTGGAGTATTCGTATACAGGATGGGAGACTACGGAGAGAGAGGGGTGATTCCGTCCATTTCTTCCTAATTGCCGTAAAAAACGGCCCGGAAGATACGGCTTCATTCGTTTCGGCGCACCATTTTGTACAAGGGGTTCGATTGGAGCGCGCCAGTCTTGTGCGGCGCCGCATCCTCCGGGCCGTTTTTTACGGCAATTAGGAAGAAATCGACAGAATCACCTCCCTCTCCGTAGTCTCCCATCCCCTATACGAATACTCCACCTGAAATCTGCACCACCTCAGATTCGTGGGGTGATGCCTTTAAGGGCCACAGATGCAGAGTAGGTCAAAAGCTAAAAATGTAACATTTGGCAGGTTTTCGGAGTTACTCCTCAAATTTCTCAAAACTATCGTAGCAGGTACTTTGGAAATTACCTGTTTGAAAATTTGCGATTGAATAGAGAGGACAAAAATTCTCAAATCCTACTTCTGTAGGAAAAAAGAGAAATACTTTGTGTCGCTAGAAGAAACCAACCTTCTTTTATATGGCTACGTTTAGCGAAAGAAATGCTAACACACCAGGTAACTTAAGAATAATAAAAGATGAGAAGATCAAGTGTTTGGCTTCGATCAACCCCTCCGGAATGCGCAAACGTCCCTCGCTGCTGTTCAGAATCGTAGTGGTTACTGATCATGTGAGCACAGTATGTAGGAATTACTCGAAAGCATTCGAGCTAAGCCAATGCTTCAGTTTGCGATACACTCTAGAATGGAGGAAAAGCTTTGCTGAACCTGCGCGATGTCGAAACATAGACTGTGCAGACACTGCAGATCCTCTTACCACTGCGTTATAGCCACTCTCAAAAATAAAAGTCGATTCAAATTAGACGTTGCTGGATGCTTTTCGTTATTGATCTTTCGATCAAGGACTAGAGGGTAGGGTATGGTTTTCAAGAATCAATGTGAAAACGAGCAAAACGGGCAACTCTTTTCACATCCGAAAATTTGAAAAATCAAGAACATTCGACAGCAGCATCCTCGGGTATGAGTGCTGACCGCACCTACAACATTAATAGAGAAGGCGTTCGTTTTCAAGAACTCTACACTCAACGCGTCAAAAAAAAAATTAAATTAAAGAGATGCAGAAAAAGCAACTAACAACAGGTAATTAAGCAAGTAACATTGCGAAAATGCTGGTAAGCTGCATCATTTCCTGACGCTATCAAAAATGTTTGGAAACAACAAGATAATACTATTATATCACCAGCGTCACAATTTCAAAGAGGAAGTGACATTGAAAAAGAAACGAAAGTCAATGAAAATCGAAAAAATTGTAAGTCGGTTATTTCTTAGTATTGGTTAGTATTGGTCTTAGTTATTGCACTACTGTCCTTCAATTGTTTCAATATTTTCGCATGAAAAGCAAATGCTCGTAAGCAGAATCGCAGCTATACTCGTGTTTTTTACACCATAGACACCTGTTGTTGGAGCTAAATCACTTAACTAGAGGCTGGTAGATAACTTCGCTAAATGCTTGTAGTCTTACTGACCACAAACATGTAGCAAAACGAGCGCATTATACAAACCGGTTTTAAATCACTTTGTGTATTCTTGCAACAAAATGTTGGTGCCTCCATATTGTACTGCACATACTCTACTGTTCTGAAACTTTTTTCCTCAAATTCCTAAAACTCAATGTAATACTTTGTAATGAACGTAATTGTTTAATTTTATTTGATAAAATGTATTATTTTGTAATGTACATAATTGTAGCGTGCGGCGCAGCCGGAAGTGGTCTGTGTGTGGCAACACGCTCGATGGTTTGGATCTGCCATAGTGCCAGCCAAGCCCTTCTTCCTTCCGCGTGTTCGTGTTTTTTACACCATAGACACCTGTTGTTGGTGCCTATGGTGTAAAACAGCTTGGTGAAAGACTTGTCTGGGAGCACAAAAGCACTACCTTAATGATCGGCTGTCCCACACAAATCATTCTATAGCCTAAGGTTTCCCGTTCCGTTTCCTAAGCCGTTCCAAAACCCCAACGATTAGGAATTGCAGTGAACGCGTTGGCGCATCCCAAGAGGATTGATACGCCGCTGCGACTTTATCCTTTAACGTGTGTAATACTACGTGATGTTCTGTACTGATTATTACGCTATGCTCCATTCACTACGACGCCTACTGCCCTACGACGCCCCTCCCTTGCGACTACTCTCCTTAATGATCACCCAATGGGATAACCCCATCACAAGCTTGACCGTGGTCCTGAGTAGAATTGCAGCCACACGTGATAGTGAAAATATAGACAGTGGTTGTAGGAGCTAAATGACCCTATTGGAATCTCGTAACTCACTTCGCCTAATGTCGGGGTCTCTGTGGGAAAACCCCAGGTTCGGGATGTTGATTACGAGTATGAGCGAGGAGATGCTTCACCCTAATCGTCCTAAAAAAACGTGCTGGAAACCGCCTTAGTCATTATGGGGTACGTTAGAGCGCGCCATGCTCGTTCACCCTCTAGTTCCCTCAACTAGTCTCAGTCATTCACTGGTTTTAAGCTTCTGGTAATGCGTGTACACAGGGAAGATGCGTTCTAACCTACATCGTAGGAACAAACGCCGTTTCCCACGCTGTTTCTCAGGACAATTACGGGGAATTAAAGGAACCCAACGTCATTCACATCCCAAACTTCGCGTCTGCCTGGAAACCCCCAACGTCGTCACTTTCGTAGTACGCTGACTCCAATGCCCTTTTCTTCGAACCTCGTTCAACATCGAAAGCAAATGTCGAGAAATGCGTCAAATGCGGATGTGTAGGTTTTTGAACGATAATAAGTCCAATAGTTAGGATTTATTAACATGTACAAGACGACGGACGGTGAGCAGGAGTTTTGCAAAGATAAACACCTCTAATTCGTGATATTGCAGAGACGGATGCGAACACATGGCTGCCTGACGACGCACGCAAGGACATACGCGCACTGGAAACCTCCTCCGTCAAGCGCAAGCACTGACGCATCTTCATAACAATTGAATTCCGCAGTAAAGATTCAAAGTATCAGTTGGTGTTATCGCGTTAAAGGCATCACTCAACGAATCTGGGGTGGTGCGGGTTTCAGGTGGGCTATGCCTATACGGATTCGTAGATCATGGAGAGAAGGGTGATTCCGTCTATTTCTTCCTAATTGCTTTATTTCCTACGGGGAACGTTAAAACGCTGCTTTATGTATACGTTCTGGTTCCCTCAGCAACCCAATCTTTCACCTGAATAGGCAGTCGAGGAGAACTCTCTGGCTTTCGATCAGGTGGATGCGGCGCGTGCGTTGCAACTGAAATCGTCGTGGAAAACTGAGACTTTCATACCGCATTTTTATTAAGATTAGGGAGAGATGAGCAAAACTACCTCTGATCCCACAATCTACGACGTTCTACAGAGTTGGTCAATCGGAAATCCATACCACGTCAGACTCGTCTGGCGCCTCCAACTACGAACTGTATTTTCATGACACTGGCGATTCTGAACCCGATTCTTTCACAACAGTAGTTAAAGGCATCACCCCACGAATCTGAGGTGGTACGTATTTCACGTGAAGTATTCGTATGGGGGATCGTAGATTAAGGAGAAGGGGGTGATTCCGTGTATTTCTTCCTAATTGCCGTAAAAAAACGGCCCTGAAAATACGACTTCGAGCGTTCCGGGGCGCTATTTTCTAAAAGGAGCTTGATAGGAGCGCGCCAGCCTTGTGCACGCGCCGCATCTTTCGGACCGTTTTTTCCGGTTTTTTTAAAGAAAGAAATGGACGGAATCACCCTCTCTCCATAATCTACTATCCCTACTATAAGAATACTCCACCTGAAATCCGTACCACCTCAGATTCGTGGGGTGATGCCTTTAAACGGATCTCATCGGTGTTCGCCTCAGAATACGTACTAAGAAATCTCCTATTGAATAATGTTTGGTTTATTTCTTAATACACAAATTGTTATGGAAAAACAACTTGTTTGCTCCCAGACTAGTATCTGAATGTATGTTATGTAGTGGATATAGTTCCAGAAATGATCGTTAGTGCGAAGACGGACAGACTTAGCGAAGTGAGGAACGAGATCCTATTAAGATTATTTAACTCCAACAACAATCCTCAATGTATGGCGCATGTATAGCTGCGAATCTACTCATGACTATTCACTTTTCATACGAACATATGGAAAAATAAACAACTGAAGAACAATACGGTAATAAATAGCAAGACATGAGTGGCTCACTGTTCTCCCTTTTATTTCCTATGGTTTCTGCTGTTGACTTTTTTCAGCGTTACCTCCTCTCTGAAATGACGTCATTAATGATATAATATTACTAATTTGTTGTTTCCAAACAGTCTTGATAGCGTCAGTGAGTGATGTGACTTCCCAGTGTTTGAGTGGTGTCAACTGCTTACTCTGCTGTTAGTTCCCTTTCTCTATTTCTGCCCCGCTTAATCGTTTCTTTTGACGCGACGAATTACGTACATGTAGTGGTCAGGACTACATCCGACCACTTAGACAACTCGACAACTCGACATCAACTCAAACTGCACCCATATTTGTACAAAGTTGCTAGAGTAGCGATGAGATGAGGGGCAATTGACCTTGTTTGTGTGTTCTGTTGGACGAGCTCGTACGAGCGGAGGACACGTGTTTGTTTAGCCGGTACTTACACTACTTCACCGAGAGCTTAGTTGCTCTAATTCTCGTTCTAAGGTGACCGCCCGTCGACCACAACAACAAAACGAACAAGAAGAGCGGTGGGCGGATAATGCCTGAGACCTAAGAGACTTCCCTGAGCTGGACTGAGCTGCTCAAGATTTCTTGTGCTTCGTTGTGGGAAGCTTCACAAGTTAAAACTTCATAAAGTGCTCTCTCCCAAGCTGTTCAGCGAATGATCTTTTAACGGGAAAATGAAACAAACAAATACTTGTGAGTATGTTCGAATACAAATTCCATAAGATGGTATACAAATTCCTCTTGAAATTTTCACCTCCATGGAAGCTCTTAGTTCAGCAGTTCCAGAAAGTTGTAACAATTGATTTTTTTAAAGTTCTCTTCATCGTTGTAGCATAATACAACTGCTCTCTGGATGAAAAGTTTCGGAGTCCGCAGAGATCAAAGATATTTGGAATAGTTTTCTGAGGGATCCCTAAACAACGAAAATTATTGCTCGTATGATGCATGTTTTTAAACGGATATGGAAGAGATGGAGATGTCTGTCGAATCTCCCTGGTATGCCTATTTTTTGATCACTATTGTTATCCATATTTAATTATAATGAGGCATGATTTGCTCGCAGCCAGGTCGTTTTTTTTCCTGGTGACTGGAAGTGAACGAATTTGCGTCATTTGCCTCTTCGTCATAAACCAAACTATAAGTACCTCTCGAGCTATTGCAACAAAACAAACACAATTCAGAGTCGAAGTAAAGCTTCTGTGGGAGAATAACATACCAGAAATCCGGAGAAAAGGAAACTTTGAGCGTTACAACGCTAGAGGCTGATTAAAGCGTATTTTCAAACGCGGCTTTTCAGTACCTGTTTTTATGTAAACTCTGTTTTTCCTTAAAAACATTCTGTAGCAAAGCAACTATTTACATCAGTTCCACACACAGCGCAGCTCTTCAGGAATGGGTGAAATCGAAGTTCACGATCGCAAACAATACTTTACCACTGGAAGATGCTTTGTGATCAATGAGCTAAAAAAATTTCTCAGTAGCGATGAGAAGGCGCTCCTGGTTCAACATCATGTTGCTAGTGACCAAACAAACTTCATTTTCCATAAGGATTGGACGACAAATCGCAACGCACCTCTTCGACGTAGGAAAAGAGGGGAAATTGCGAATTCTGGAATCAGAGCTGATATGAGTAAAACGAAAAAAAAAACGAAAAACGTGTGTCATATGAAAATAAAAGAGCAGATGAAAAATCCACGGAGGTCAACGGAAGAATACGCGTACTTTACGTGTGTACATAATCCTTTTCAAGTGAGGTCATTCCTTCATTCCTTATAAATGAATTTTTTTCAGGAGCAAACCATGTGTAATGGAACGGCAACTATGAGAACCTTTGAGCAGCAACGTCAACGCGTATAAATTCCTGAAAGGAGGCAGAACCTTTTTTTTATTTGCATCAATGCCAGCGCTAGTTTCGTCCACATATTTATTATTTACGAATACGGTCTGTGCTTAATTTCCATGCTCATCAATCTTACTTTTAATATTTCGGTTAAATTACAATAAGAAACCTTGTCGCCTATATTACGAATAAGATGAAGTTGGGTTGGGTTGGGGTGGGGGAGTCCATGTGGGTAATCCTAACGGACACTATCCCTCTGAAAATTCCCACTCTTCGATTCTTAATTTCGTGAAACACAGTCGTCACGCGATGCGCTCTGATCACTGCTAAATATGCAGTTTGTCTTCGGTGGGTCGTGGGTGTGTGCGGATAAGAGCGCTCGCGCTGTTGTCTCGACTGATTACACGAGTCCTCACGCACCCGTTGTGATACGTTTACGCTCTGCAATCATTACATCCGTGCGGAAGTCATTGGAATCCTTTTTGCAACTGAGCAATACGATTTTGTTGAGCTCTTCTTGCCGTTTTAATCCCTTGAAATTAATAATGAGATCACTTTTAGTTAGCAGACGTTGTGCGTTACCTGAAAGCCTGACCTGAACGCGTAACTTAATTGATTATCAAAAATACAACAATGGCCACAATTAAAGGTGTTGATTTGCTAATGAAGAACTGAATGTTTCAGTAATAAATTACACCCTCTTCGAATGTCTGCAACAAGATAAAAACGAGGTTTTAAGGAAGGAAAAAGACGACCTATAACAAGGAAATGATAGGTAAGTAATAAGAAGTGGAGAATAAAGAACAGTTTTCAAAAAGGTGTGCTGTTTTAAGTGCTATGTTCATATTCAACCATTAGTTAGTTTTCTTGGAGAAAAGCACCACAGAAACTACTGATTACCACTTGTGATGCACACAATAAAAAAAAGTTGACTAAAAAATTATCCTCTTAAACAACGGAAAATTCTTACAGCCATGTTTTTACAAAATAAAACGACGTTACGAAAGTTAGAATTACTTAACCGCTGCAGCAAATTAGAAAAAAATGATCATCTTTGTATTTTAGCTCCAAAAAACATGTCCAACTAATAATAAATAAAATAATAATGATATATCCGCTATATAATATCAATATACAGCAGAACATTCCAGGAATCGTCGAACGAGCTATCTCGCATCAACTTCTATTTTTTCGTACTAGCATCTAACAAAGATTCAATCGATTGCATCGTTAGTGATTTTTTCGGTCTCCACCCTCGTTCTGCCCAGCGCTTCGCGGAATACAGTCGCTACGATGAGCTTCGAGAACCTCTCTAATCCTGGAAGTATCGCTATCCCCGATTACGGATCACGTTCATGACAGTTCATTCAAATGTCGGGAAATGGCATTACTGAGCGTGTGTTGTTGAGGACGAGATGGAATTCACTTGATCACGGATCCAACAATGAAGGCAAACGCCATCTGAGAAACGAAACGATCGATTGCCGCATGTGAATCGAGCGATGTGCCGTCATCGCCATAAAACGTCTCCATCGAGCTGCTACCGAAACTGATAACACTGCTGATCCTAAGGGGCCACACTACGCACCCACTCGAACCAAGTTTATATTTCCCATACACCACTCCTTTTCTATCCCATTTCCTATCATCGTCGGGAAACGCTGATCAGACTCAAGGCGAAAAGTCGAATTACACAGATCAGTTCTTGCTAGCCGTATTCACTAAATTGCACTTGCGTTGTGCTTCATATTAAAGAAGAGGATCCGTGTCTGCAATAATCTTTGGCGTACTCTTTATTAAGCGAAAACGACACATCCAGAAAAACCCCTCCCTCCTATGATGGCAACATGAGAAGTTTGCAGTCTAGTTCGTTCAACGCTAAGTCCACTTTTTTGTTATAGTATGTTTGTCTGTAAGAGCACTGCAGAGACTGTGCAACTAGGACAAATTCTGATACATTCTCTTGGAGAATATTATTTCCTTCTTTTCATCTTATTAGATGAATTCCATTTCCTAACATTTAATTTTTTTTGTAATTATTATGGAGTAGAAGCGGACACGGTACGTTAGCTCATACATGCTTGAGCTTCTCTTGAATTTCGTATGTGTTTTTTCAAAGTTACCTTTTTTTCAAAAACCACCATGTGACCAACTCCCTGTAGCTAAATTGTTCGCAGAAATGCGGCGCTATTTTTCAATATAAACTATATAAAACTATAAAGTAAAGAAGTTAAGGATGTACAGGTGAAGAAAGAAAAGAGGAGAAGAAATAGATTCTGAATGTTTCTTCCTAGTTTTTTGTTCAGCAATCCTCAAAAGAGATCAGATCATCTCCAAATTAGTGTTTTACCGTATCGCCACATTGATTGTTTGCATATTTCTGTGGGGCGGGTGATGGGGGATGGTCACATCGTAACATCCTCCTTCTGTGTTTGTGCTTACACCCGTGAGTGGGGCTTACAGATTCGCAACGGCATCCCCTATCCGGTCAACCTTATTCTTCCACCCTCCTAATATTCCATGAGGATATCCTCTTAAGATACACTAAGCTTTTCCAGAAATTATTTCGTTGAATCACGAGACATGAGAACAGACTGGCGTCGACGACGGTGACCGTGATGTTGACATAAACTCGTATCCCTCATCACATCACTCAGAAAGACTCGCGTCTTACCTGAACAATATTAGAAGCTTTGATCTGTCTAATACTGTCAGGTAATGATGCTAGTCACTTGAGTTTCTAAATATCATAATTGTGATCGACCATTGATGGGCGACCCGTTTTCTTGTCAGAACTCTGGACGTAGGATGATTCGAATTTGCTTATCTATTTCTACCACAGTTCGCATTAAAGTGTATGCAATTCCATTATATTTTTTCTATCCATTTCCAGCAGGTACAATTTCGATCTTGCCATCACGGTGAAAACTTTGTGGAATTTTGGAGGCAGGAACCAACAAATCGTTCGATGCAATTTAATCGTTGCAGTTTTAGTGCCATTGAAACAACACCGAAAAAGCTAGGAAACTGTCGTCTTGCACATTTCATTTGTTGGCTGACGTTGCTGTCTGAATGTCATGCTCACGTGTCTCTCATGTGCGACAGTACATAGTCCAGAATTTGCTTAAACGTATATCAGCTAGGTATCCTATGCAGAGAGGCGTCTACAGTACACTGACTCCACTGCTTTCAATGCCAGATGAGGCATTGAAAGCAGTGGAGTCCTATCGCACCATAGCTGGAAAGTGATGACAACTAGCAGAGTTCGAGGCGTTTTCGGATCCACTAAGCTGCAATGCAAAACTTTTACTTTTTCCAGATATCTTACAGAACTTTGGAGGAAGTTGCGGTGCAGAACGCAACTGGCAGAAGATGTTCCACCATCAATCTTTAACTTTTTCCGAGGAAGAGGAGAACACTGTTCTCACATCTCAGAAGATAGACTATGGTATATTGCAGTTCTTTCCATTTTTCCATTTTGCAGGTATTCATATCGCTTTAATTGCAGGCACTCCGTAACGCCTAACAAAATAAACTTCATCCACCACACATTAACAATAACAACAGTAAGTAATAGTAATAATAGTAATTGTAACAATAGTGTTATTATTGGTATCGAATTGTTTGAGACTGTTTGGGCCACTATTAACTCATGTTCGACAAAAGACATTCAACGCTTTAAAGGAATAACAAATTTCAAGGCGTTCATCCGCAGGAACGCCCTAACCTTATATTTCTGGCTTGAGGACGCTCATACGAACTTGCAGATGTTTTTTTCTTTAATGTAAGTGTTGCAAGTGAGTGGTATGGTTCAGAAAAGAGCCTCAGAGTAAGCTTCGCCTGTGTCGTTCTTCAATTCATTCGAACAAACACCAGTATGAGTCCCGTTTGTCTGGGACACGTGCAAGAGTTGCCAAGTGCTTTCTTCATCTGCGACGGACACCAGCACCGTGAAATTTCTCGACAGTGAATTCGGCGAAGAAGTCTGTCTCCTGGGTTACGTTTAATATCGTGGTGAATCCAATCACTCACATTGACATCTTTGATCCAGCTGCTGTTGACGAAATGCCTCAATATCCGGCCCCTCACTGCACATTTTTTTCAAATGTCGCAGGGTCTTTGACGTTTGATCGTTGAATAGAAGAATGTAGAAAGGGAGGATATGGTGGATAGAATGAATAGAAAAGTGTAGAACGAACGTTGATGTAGAAGTGTGCGGTCTCACCTTCGAAGCGAGTACCCGCGAACTTCATGCGGTCGCTCGACCCTGCACCGGGAAATGCTCTCCCGTCCATCCTATACCCCAGACTTTATCGCATCAGACCAGCACTTGTTGCGGCTCTTCAGCATTTCTTGAAGCAAAACTGTTCAATTCTTTCACTGACTTCAAATCCGCTGTTGAGTTGTTCTTTAAAGGCAGCGTGTCACGAAATTGACGTAGTGCGGAAATCTGATGGAAAATTTAGGGTTCGAAGTGAACATTACGAGTATGAGCGCTGCCCTGTTCAATTCCCCCTAGTTGTGCTGAAAAACAGCACGGAAACTACCTTAGTTCATGCAAAGTGCGTTAGGTTCCCCCACTTCTGTACATGTTCAGTTCAATTCATTATCTTTACTTGAATGGGCTGCTTATGCGACCTCACCGATTCCGGACCACTTCCTCGTGGATGCGGCGCGTACACTACGTGGGGCTTTTTCACGTGCCTCAATAAATCAATGTGATTGAGGATCGTCAAAAAGACTAAAAATCTATAAAATGATAAAGGTTACGCGTCTGTAAAAAAATACCTAGCTAACAGTGTATATATAGGCTTACATAACCTAATCGGCAGGCTGGATTTATTGGTTATGTGGTTGCCTGGATCTTCAATGATCTTCGTTGAACATATCCCTGCCTAACCTTCCCGATATGCGGCGAAGGCTCGCATACAATCCATTAATTCGTCATTGTTCCATATCCTGCGAGATGTCTTCTTTTGAACTGCCTATCGATCCTCTAACAAAGATTACATGCGTCCTCTACGTCTTTGATCTACTTTGGTTGGTTGGGCTTTGGCGCTTTACTTGACCACGGCACCTTCTCGCAGTATCTAGATAACTTCTGCCACGTGCGGGGCGCATACTTATATGCTTTATGCTTATATACTTATATGTATTTAGTACAAGCAGGGTTCGAACCAGCGCTTCAGTCTACGGAGTCCATAATTGGTACAGTCTTCTCTGAGAGGTTGAAAACATTGACTTGATGCATCGGTTTTCTTCCGCAAGTTATTCTCTAGGCTGCGCATGCGTTCATAAACCTCAGACGATTCTGAGGGCACATTTGCATAGGGAAAGATCAACGCCGCGCTCTCTTCCATTTCATAGTCGTTCTGACTGGCGTGAATGGAGCAGAGAAACCCATCAGTTCTTTATAACATTGTCTCTTACAGGTTGAACCGGAGAACCAATCTTTCTAAACGCTTGTTTTAGTTCAGACGGTATTCGCTCCGTCTGGATAGTGCTTGCTGTTCTGGATACGATGCCCTCAGCAAAACGGAGAAGGACATCAACTTCCAACCACATCTTATCCTATTTCAATCCTCACGTTGCTCCCTTGGGAGTGGCACTAGCCATTTTTAATGAGATTTTATCTCCTCTCTATTCATGTCGACTGCGATTTTAGTGTAGCATAAGAGGATTTTGATCATGAACTTGGAATAAAACCCACGAAGAATCTTTATCCACCGAATAGTGAGGTCTTATTTGTCGAAGACTTCCATGATCGTCCATTCTCAACTGAGTCAAACTAATTGAAAATGACATGCAGCTGTATGTTGTACCCTCACGACATTTCTTTGAGTTTCAAAACACCAGGTATGTAGTTAAACTTGCAGGTCAGGAGTCGTCTTAGTTGAACTAGGCGCCATTTTCTCATTTAAATGCGGTATCAAATACGATAACGAGGGAAAACGGAAACGAATGAGAAAGAAAGAGGAATACATGATGTGATGCAGGGGAAAAGAATTTTGCTACGGGGGCACTGTAATATTTCGTAACGGAGGCACTGAACATGTTCGTTACACGTGCTCTGATAAAGCTGAGACGAGCGGTTCGCGTTTCATTTTGTAAGCAGAATTGGACGAGTATATCGCAGCGGGTAAAATGTCCCACTTTGTCGGACGATCGATCGGAGGTTCGAATCCGTCCTAGTGCTCACCAAGCCTTTGATCCCTCTGGGGTGGATAAATTGGTAGCAGACTTGTCTGGGAGGATAAAACTGACATAACATATTTGTGGTGGCGCATCCCAAGCGGATTGATTAACGCCAGCCACTTTATCCTTTGATCAGAATGCGATTATCAATATTAATGGGTGTCCACTCCCAGTTAGGATTTGGGAGGAAGTTTGTTGACATCACAGGAAGAACGTGACACACCTATAAACCCTACAAGTCAGATAAAACAGGTGCACCGGCTCTTCAACGAGGTAACTCTTTACGCCCATAGAATTAAAGAAGTAGAATGGTACAGCATATTTCATTACCTCTACGGATTTAAACAGTTAATTTAAACAGTTAATTTGTTTTCTGATGTAACCTTCTACTTTTCTTTAATTTTTGGTATTTTAATTTACGCCATGCAAATTTATTTTGTTAATTCTTTTGTTCTAGCTATTCTAGTCCACGTTCCTTTTTGCAAGTAGCACTGGCTGGTTGTCGTCCCTTGTACCACATCAACGCACCATTAAGTTGTTTTTAAACTTCCTTGATCCCAAGGTTTTTGCTTTCTATTCGCGGTAGTCGTTCATGTTGGTCAATGCTCTCGGTTGACGTCAACCACTACTCCACGTTGTTGTCAACGGCAACTACTCTGTCGTGGACATATAAGTACTGGTAGAAGTAGAAATTGCCCTATCATAACCTCGAAAATGGAAGAGTGATCTCGTGAGGGAATTTCTCGCTTATATGAGAATAATCTGACAATATGTCACAATAATATGCAATAATATAATGCATCATCCTTGTTCTAGAATTCACAAGCAGAAAAGCAGTCAATTCTGCATTTTCTTCCCTTCCGTATCCATGTCCCATATTTGAACATATAAGAATAAATAAAAATGTACATATCTGAGTGGGATAGTGAAATACGCCCAGCATCAGATAAGTTTAGGCACTGTACACGGCTAGAAAATTGATAAAGTTGTTTTTCCCGATCAAATATGTGATCCAACGTTATATTTCAATAAAAAGGGACATTTTAGTCCACCGAAGTGTGCTGTTTATCCAGAAACTTTAGACACACTGGACTGTGTAAGTAAGAACGCTTATCACGGTTACTTTGATATGAATGATTTTTCGATAAGAGTGCACTAGAGTATAAAGGGCAACAGACTTCGGCAAATACCTGCCGCTCTATGCTTGTCAGACAAGGTCGGGCTGCTTTAGTGATAATGTGTAGCCAGCACCAGGAGCCCTCACGCCAATTCTCCCCCTCTGCGCCTTCCGCTTGCCTGGGAGTGGTTGTGCTTCTCGTTTCTTACTTCTTGATATTCAAGAGCTTCCTGTTCTCGTATTACTGTGAGTTTTCCGGGGAGTAACTTCTCATTTCATTCATTCCATCTATTGGGTTAAGAAATAAGTCTCTGGTATTTTTCAAAGTGAAAAATGCACAGAAATTGTTTTTAAAATGCTATAATATCATTTGATAGAAAATTCCTCGATCTGCGATATGAGCGCACTCTAACTTTTTTTCTAACTTCTATTCTATTCTATTCTAACTTTTATTGATCCTCCCTCGTTTGGATCTCTAAAATGGGGCGTTATGCTGTCAAAATTGAACATTTTCGACACCTTCCACTTTTGCAGTCAATCGAGGACATAAATCCGCTGAAGGTGCTTGTGAGATTTGTGAGTACATCGAATTAGACACGAAAATTTGTAGAAGAAGACGCCCTGGAAAAACGTGTTAAAAACACAGAAGAGATCTAGGGAAATCAATAAACGGAATGGAAAAATTATCGAATTATTGAAGGCGTTTTTGGAAGCGATGGGAAGGAAACCAGTGGAAAATATACTTTTAAATATAATAATTTGCAGTGGGTATTCCTCTTAAAAAAGGTAATCTTCGTTCAACCCACGACAGTCAGGTCGGCCTATGTGTGATCCATTTTCGACGTCAGATCCCGCTATTTTCAAGCGCTATAAATGCTATTTTCAAGCAATTTTCCCTCACCACACCCATTAGCAATGTCAGCTCCAGCGGCCAAAGCGGGGGAATTAAAATATATATTATTTATATTGTATATAATGAATATAATAATCAATATAAATAAATAATATATATTGTATTAAATATTAAATAATATATTAAATAATATACATATATTGTATTGGTATTATACGTTCCTACAGGAGGAAAACTTGTCCTTTGGAAATTCTACTTATCTATTTATCTATTTGAAAACACAAAAAGATGTCCCGTAAGACAGAAACAAAGGAGAGCAGAGCCCACTGGAAGTTCGTCTACGTTTTGTGCAGCAAAGTTGGCCTTTTTATGCACATTGCGTGGACTGACAGCTCATACTCCTGCTACAAAAGGTGAGAGATTCTCACGCAAAATCCTTTTCGCAAACCCCGAAAACTACAGCGCTCATGCCTAGAGTAATAAGGACATCCAATTTGGATAGCAGATTAACGGTTACCAGGTGACCAACTAAACCTAGAAAGAATGGGTCTGTTAGGGGTGCTGGTCGAACTGGTGGGAGACTTCAAACGGAAAAGGACACTAACCTCGTTATAATTTAACAGCTAACCACCACTAGGAGGGATTAGCCTAACACTTGTACTAATCATTGCTAGAGAAGGAACTTGCTCGTACTCTCTGAAAGAGTGGAAATCTAGAAATCGCTCATTCCTAGAGTAATAAACACATCCAATTTGGATAGTCTGTTTTTCGAATAGCTTCAAGTTTGGACTAGACATAACATAAGCAAGTAAATTAATCCAACATTAAATAGAAGAGTTTTGAAGTATTTTTTACTTCTATCTGCTTTTTTTTACGTTCGAAACAAACAATCACATCTTGTTCTTTGAAGGCATCACCCCACGAATCTGATCTCAGATTTTTGGATAGAAGGAAGCATTCCACTCACAGAGAATGCCAACCACAGATGGACATGCGAAGCTGGACCCTCCTCAGGTGAAGGGGGTTTAGCCCATGGAGTTCCATTCTGAGTTTACAATCGAACCAGATTCTCAACAAACGTGTCGTATCGGCCAGACTCGTCACATCCACGTCCGAAACTGGCGTTGATAAGCCACCTCTGTGCACCCGCCAATGGATGGCACTATAATCGAAAGGGGCACAGACCTAAAAATTGTTGGAGCTCCGGTTCCTTTTTTTGTAGTTTCCCTTTTTACAGCGTACTTCTCCTAGCTCCTGAGCCCAAGTCATCCCTTTATTAATTGGCGACTCAAAGGACAAAGGACAAAGTGTCTGGAGTTAATCAATCCGCTTGGGATGCGCTCCACGTGCACTTCAATTCAGAAGCGTCTGAGGTCTACGAACGTGTAACTGGCTTACTTGCGGTGGGTAGCCGATTTGTCAAATCAGTGTTTTCATCCTCTCACATAAGTCTAGAACCAACTTATCGACCCCGGAGGGATGAAAGGCTTGGTGAGCACTAGGGCGGACTCGAACCTCCGACCGTGCAAGAAGCGGAACCTCTAACCGCTACACTACACCCGCCCATGCCAGCTGGTGCCACATTTATTAAATAACGTTTATTTATTATCTACTTATTCATTTTATCGTGTGACTTTATCATTATCTCTATATATATCTCTTATATTACATTATATCTCTGTATCATTTTATCGTGAGGTGAGTGTAGTGCACTCAGCAGAGATTCCGCTGTCTGCACGATCGATCGGAGATTCGAATCCGCCCTAGTGCTCACCAAGCGTTTAATCCCTCCGGTGTCGATAAATTGGTATCCGACTTGCCTGGAAGGATTAGAACACGACTTGACACATCGGCTAGCCCCCGCAAGTCATTGTATAGTCCAGTTACACGTTCGTGAACCTTAAACGATTCTGAAACGAAGTGAACGCGGTGGCGCATCCCAAGCGGATCGATTAACGCTAGAAACTTTATCCTTTTTATCCTTTATTATTTTATTATTTCGCTTTTTGCACTATTTTACGCATTGAAACATTTCCCTAAGAAGTTTTGGTGGGAAACAGAGACACTTCTTTCTAACAACGTTGGGAATTTTTTAAGACTTATAATAATTGTGGTTTCACTTGGTCACAGAGAAAATGCCGTGGATTGATTAGCGCCAGACACTTTGTCCTTTATCCTTTATTCATCCTATCATTTATATACTTGTTAAACATTTATTAAATAACTTCTTTTTACTCGTTGAAATAAGAAACCCAAAAATAAAGATGTCTGCTGCATTGACAAGTGAGTGACGAAATCTGCCAAAGCTCTTATAACGGAGAAGTATATCCTCGAAAAGAGATGGACAAAGTAAAGTGTATTCATGTTATCATCTTCAAATAGCAGCAGAGTTGATTCAGAGACGAAGAACGAAGGTGTGCATCACATGAATGCACAACACTCGTTTGTAGGACGAAGTCCTCTACGGGAAAGTATCATCTGAGAGTTGATAGGAATCTAAGAATCAGTGTCTGAAAAGGAAAAGTGGGCAGTCCCCAATGAATGCATTATCACTCCAGAAGTGCAGATTATGGATCAAATTTTCAAAATTTTATCACATCTAGATTCAGTCTCACTTTCCAGCATCTGAAAGGTAAATTTCTATCAACTCATGAGCACATTTGGATTATGCTTAGTAAGAGAAACGTTTTTGAGTACGTCTCCATTTTGTCACAGAAAGCTGTAGTAGAAGTAGTCCGAACAGTAGACAAAATACTCCAAGTTGACTTTCCGAGCAATAACGGGGCCAAATTTTTTTTTTGTTAAGTTTCAAAGTTGGCGAACCCTTCTACTTTTCGTTTTGAAACTCATAGAGGTATCGCGGTAGTACACGATTCCCCACTTTTACCGACTCAAAGTTGAACTTCGACTCAGACATAAGCGGTCATATGAACCATGGGCAACCAAAGCATCTGTTCAGTACACAAAGGGGCTTTGAGAGTTGTACTTCCACCTACCTTCTCTAGCTTCACCATCGAAATTCTTCGATTCAATCTGCAACATGTGAGGAGAGGTTTCAGAACCGTATCATCTGCATCACCTGCGCCTCTGTTGTTCGTCGATTTGCTCCAGCAAGCCCAAATAACACTTCGACTTGTCCCGATCATTGCGCACTATTCCGATTAGCTTCTCCTCTCTCCCCTTTTTTCTTCGAACACTCCAAGAGCATTGTATTTTTCTTCCAAAGGGACTTTGTGAGGAAGTTTGACCATAGGGTATTTCTGTGATGGGTTTGAAAACGCGTGTAATTCAGTTGTTCACAGCTCTTGCTTAACGATTATCTTTGTATACGTATCCGACCCACCTAATTTTATCTCCCTTGGCATATGCTGCAGCATGTCTGATCTACGGTCGATGACGTAGGACTGAATTTCGAATTTCCTCTTTCACCTGTATAAAGCGGAATACTCCTAGCATTACTGTTGAGCGTTTATGACGCTGGTCGCATTCAACTCCTGTTTGCAAAATGCCCAAGTTCCTGAAGCATACGGAACCGGAAGTTCCTGAAGCATACGGAACCGGAAGTTCCTGCTCTTCTTCACAATATTGCTATATGCCCTCAGAGGTTCAGCTGAAGGTAGAACTTCTTTGACGTTTCATCAAATCCAACCAGAGCATTCGTTTCGCCTGACTGATGCTCGATGTTTCCAAAACGACACCTTTTTTTCCAAAAATCAGCAGAACGAAGATGGGTAACTGCCGGCCATCATCTTTCTTCCCATGTAATCCTACTCTAGTCCTCGCACTGCACTTTCGAAAGTGCACTGAATATTTTAGGTGAGACATTGTCACACTCTACCTTATCGAACCTTTCTCTTCACTTTTTTCCTCACTCTTCTTATCTTTGAATATGCATCCGACCCACCTAATTTTACCTCCCTTGGCATATGCTGCAGAATGTGCAAGGGTGTTTCAGCATATGCATGTGTTTCAGTTGTGGTGAAATGTGTACCAATAGAACGAGGAAAATTTGGTTTTAAAGTTAGTATGTAACTCACAAAGTAGAGGGAATTGCTAGAGTGGTCAGTAAGGGTGAAACAATCCCCCTCAAAATATTCTGTATCAGTCTCGAGAATGCAATGCGTGGTGGTATGACAACAATGCAGGCCTTCTCAATCCGGCTATGATGTAGAAGAAGGGAATGGCTGCGAAGAATTGTCAACGAATTTCACATTACTGTCTAGTTGTTTGCGAAGTTTTTCCTCAGAGAATGGAAGTGTAAATATACAAGGATTTTTCGCTAGTACTCTCCACGGTATTTCTTTTAGCATAACTTTCACAGGCTATGGATCTCCCTCATTAGACGGGACACAGCCGGTTGGTCGCGAGACTACGTGGCGCGTCCCCAGGTGGCGGATAGGGGGCTCATCGCGGGCCAGAAGCGACCTTGTACCTGTCATGAGAAGCAGGTGGTTTCAAGAGATGAACTTCCTATTTCTGCTGTGCCAGGATCGGCTCATAATACTATCGTATCCCTCACGTCGGTCCAGCCTAAAGCCTGCAATCAAGTGACTATAAGGTGCAGGGGAGGTTTGGAGTTGCTTTTAACAAATAAGCTCCATCTGTCCACTCCAGGAGAGCGCAACGTTCTCCCAAAACTCATAAGACTAGAGGATCGCAACCTGCGCATGGGTTTTAAATTTTTGTGCAAAAGTTCAAATACGACGTCATCGGACTGACCGAGACGAGGCGACGCCACCCACTGAACCCCGTGTGTGACACTGGAGAAGAAGAGAGAAGAACTGCACACTAGAGTTCTTAAGAACATGCAAAAGTAGAGGAGTTGGTGTTCTCGTCAACACGAATATGGCAGTGAGCATCGTGTCTTTCGAACAGCTTACAACCCGAATCGAACGTTTACGGATGAGAAGATGTGGTTCAACTTTAGCTTTGACAATCTTCGTCGCTTACGCTCCAACATCAAGCTACGAAGAAGATGACGAGATTTCCATGAGGACCTGGAGAAGTTCTGCAGAGGAGATCATACTTTCTGCGGGTAATAATTGGTGAGAGAGACAAGAAATTGGTGAGAAAACGGAGAGGCTCTCCGAGATCATCATGACGTCTAAGACCATCCATGGGATCTCGCAATTCGAGAAGCCCTTCTCTCTACGCTGGACGTGGGAGTCACCCGGTGGAGGGTACCGTAATGAAACAGACCACATCATCGTCAATAAAAGGTTCTGCCTGACGGACGTCGCTGTTGTACCAGAGTTCTATATGGGATCGGATCATCGCCTCCTCCGAGGAAGATTTTCCTTCACAAGGAGAGCAGAGAAAGCCGCCGAATATGAACGGCTTGTAGAACATCTTCACGAAGAAAGCGAAGAGTTGCAAAACCACAAAGAGACGCCTGTCTCCAAAAACTCTAGAGCTGATACGTCAGCGTGGAGCTGCACGAGCTGAAGGCAACCAAGAACTCACGCCCGAGCTCGCAAGGCTTTGCAGAGAGGCGATAAAAGAAGACCTCAAAGAGAGAAGAGCAAAAGTGCTGGCTGAAGCTGTAGAGACGGGATAGAGCATTCGCTACGCCCGTCGGAAATTCGCCAATCATAAAAGTACAATGACTGCTCTCCGAATCCCAGATGGAACAACTACAGGATCAAGAAGTGGGTTGAAAAAGGTCATTCGCGGTCACTTCTACTCAGATCTCTTCGACAACCACGTCCACTTGCCTTCTCACCATCTGAGGGAAGATGGACATGTCATTCCAAAGGTCGTACACTCCGAAGTCCGACGTGCAATTATGTCGGTGAAGAATTGTACTTCACCCGGTCTTGACAGAATCAAGCCTGAACATCAGAAGTACCTACCGCCAGTCCTCATCAACACAGGGCTCTTCACTCGCTATCTGTCGGAATGCAAGGTTACTAAGCAACGGAAAACCAGCAAGACTGTGCTGTTGTATAAGAAAGGAAACCCACAAAACATCGGCAACTATCGTCCAATCTGCTTACTATCCGTCATCTACAAACTCTTTACAAGCGTGATCCTTATTAGGATTGAAAAAGTATTCGATGAAGGAAAGCCATGCGAGCAAGCAGGGTTTCGAAAAGGATTCAGTACGATTGACCACATACACACTGTTTCAAAACTCATAGAACTATTGCGAGAGTACAAGATGCCGCTGTGTCTCACTTTCCTTGATATTTGAAGAAAGCGTTTGATAGAGTTGGGGCCGGAGCGGTCATGGAGGACTTAGACAACCAAAGCGTCCCTACTCCATACATAAAGATACTTCGTGAGTTGTATAGCAACTTCACCACCAAAATTTCCCCATTCTACAATGATGTCATAATCGGCGTAAACAGAGGGGTTCGTCAGGGTACGACACAATTCCACCCAAAATATTCACTTCCACTCTCGAGAACGCGGTGCGAGGATTGGAATGGCATAACATGGGAGTGAAAGTTGACGGCTATCATTTACACCATCTTCATTTCGCTGATGACATCGTTCTTATAACATCAAGCATCGATCAGGCGGAACACATGCTGGGCAAATTCGATAAAACGTGTAAAAAGATCGGTCTTCAACTGAATCTGGACAAGGCGATTTTTATGAGGAACGAATGGGTCTCTGATGTCCCATTCACGCTCAACGGAACGAACATATTCGAATGCTCCAGCTATGTATATCTAGTTCGGGAAATCAAGATGATGAACGACCTGACCTCCGAGCTGGGCAGAAGGAAACGAGCGGGTTGGGGTGCATTCAAGAGCATCGAGGCTGTGGTGAAGAGGATCAAGAACATCCGGCTCCGTGTTCACCTATTCAACACCACCGTTCTTCCTGCTTCGACCTATGCTTCGGAAACTTGGGCAAGCATGAGGAAAATGCGATCGGCTTCAAAAAACGCCGAATTGAAAGTGTGGTTCTAGGATTAGCCCGCTTTACGCATGTGAAAGAAGGGATTCGAAGTTCACTCCTGCGTCACCGATTGAAAATCAGAGACGCTGCCGGATATGCCAAGGAAAGTAAAATTAGGTGTGCCGGGAAGACCGCCGACCCGATGGTCAGACCTCTTTACGAAGTCCTTCAAAGAAAAATACGACGTCTTTCGCCGCACTTTCGGGTAAGTTCGAGTCGTTCGCGGGAAGAGATGCCACTGGGCAACACTTGCGCGCGATCGGAACAAATGGAAGTATTACTGGTGCCCGCTCAAGCATATCGATGAACAATGGGAGCACAGGTGATACACGTGAACTTCCACAGGGATGGGGGGCAGGCTATTAAGTTTGTATTCGTTTACCTCCGAAAAACTTCAGAAAATAACTATTTTTAACTATTTTTAGCTGTTGTGCATTGTTAAGCAGTAATCGGATTTATTGTAGGACATATCTCTATACTTGTAGAACGTAGACATCTGCTATTGGTGACAACCTACACCAATTCCAGGTAAGCAGGTGACAATAATAATACGAACAAAAATGAATTTTTTCTACGGGAAGATATGACTTTGGTCATCTCAAGCTTGTAGGCGGATGTAGAAACATCCAGATTCAGCTCCACATTAATCTCAGATCAGGCTTTAAAGTTTTTCCTACGACCTCTCCAAAAAGACGATGCTCTCGATTCTGCACGAGAGTTCTGGAGTAAAGTGTAGTTAGAGGGGGTCACTTGTCGCGCTTCTATCTTTCTTTATTTCTTGAAATGAATAACCAACTCAGTTGGGGCCCTAATACTTAAGCATTAGTCTTAGAGGATGTATGACATGTAAACTAGAGTTACTGTGAGAAAAAAGGAAGATAGTGCTTGCAGAAAGCAGTTGAGTGGCTCCCCACATTCCTCCAGCTACATTTCCCTAAGTTCTTACTCGTGTCAGATCAGTCAATTAAACAAGTGTAAACAACAAGAAAAAAATTCTGTAGGAAAAAATCCCGACTGCTCCATTGAAAGAAGTCTGCGGAGAAAACAAAAGTTTAAGATAGATACGTTGCACTTCACAGCAGTGACAAGTTGAACAATTCCAAGTGAAAGAAACTCTTCTACGCGCTAGGTTGCTCCCCCGAACCAAAGTTAAACCTTCATACATACTAATTAAATTATTTCAAGTATAAGGCAAGAGGAAAGCTGAAAGTTACGTTTAAGGTCAGCAACGCGATATGAAAAAGAACTTATACAATAACGTGAATGAATGGCTCAAAGCGACAGAGCTAGGATTATCCTGAGTGATCTAAGTGATAGATATAGCTAGGCGAGAATAAGCGCTGCTTAAAATGTGATTAATATACGAATACAAAGGAAGCAAATCAAACATGAAAATACGTGTACTTCAAAAAAAAAAAAAGAGATGCAAAGAAGATCGTGGGCGTGAAGGTTAATATCTAACAGATTTCCCCTACTCGCATCGACTACGTATACGAGGAAATGCATCTGGTGATCTTGAAAAACGTTGCACCTCATTTCTTCAAAGCGATGACCCTTATCAGCACTGAACACGTATTACAGAACATTGATGATTCATGCAAATCTGCAGCACAGACACAATTTAAAGGCATCACCCCACGAATCTGAGGTGGCGCAGATTTCAGGTGGAGTATTCGTATACAGGATGGGAGACTACGGAGAGGGGGTGATTCCGTCCATTTCTTCCTAATTGCCGTAAAAAACGGCCCGGAAGATACGGCTTCATTCGTTTTGGCGCATCATTTTGTACAAGAGGTTCGATTGGAGCGCGCCAGTCTTGTGCGGCGCCGCATCTTCCGGGCCGTTTTTTACGGCAATTAGCAAGAAATGGACGGAATCATCTCCCTCTCCGTAGTCTCCCATCCCGTATACGAATACTCCACCTGACATCTGCACCACCTCAGATTCGTGCGGTGATGCCTTTAAAACATTAATACTCTTAAATAAGACACATTTCTCGTCACCAGACAACATTTCCTGCGCTTTTTTTCCCCTATTACAGCTTATTTCCAATAATCATTCCCTAATGAATGCAACCACCACTTGTGGAGCAATGAGGTACAACTCTTTTCTTGAATGGGAAGTTTAGGCAACTTCAGTCGGGTGAAAAGGGCCTGAATCTTTGCGCAAGCGGCCGCGCTCGCAGCGGTGCGGTGGACCATAGCGGTCACTAACCAGGAGGGTCCTTGGCAGCACCATTCAACACTGAACTTCGCAATGGTTCCTCTTCGATCTCAATCGCTGCCCTCAACGCGCCGCTACCAGCGCAGTCACTTACGCAACTGCACCGAGCTTCATGTCGATCTGATCAGACTACACAAAAACAATTACACGAGTAGGTATTAGTATTAGTAGTTCTTCAACTTTTTAAAGGTGACAACTAGATGATCTCGTAGGTTTTGTAAGATGCTTTATTGAACCAAAGTAATACGCAATTAAATCTAATCCTTTACTCAGACGGGTATAGGAAAAGCCAAGTAAATACAGATATAGTAGGGTCAAAACGATATGAAGACCAGTGCAGTTACGTAAGCGGCTGCGCTCGAAGCGGCGCGGTGGAGGTAGCAGTTGGTTCCAAGGGGGGACCATCGCGAACTACAGAAAGGGTCCTCCCTAAATTGTAACTGCTTACGCGGCTCCACCGTGATTTAAAGACATCACCCCACGAATCTGAGGTGGTGCAGATTTCAGGTGGAGTATTCGTATACAGGATGGGAGACTACGGAGAGGGGGGGGGGGGGGGTGATTCCGTTCATTTCTTCCTAATTGTCCTAAAAAACGGCCCGGAAGATACGGTTTCATTCGTTTTGGCGCACCATTTTGTACAAGAGGTTCGATTGGAGCGCGCCAGTCTTGTGCGGCGCCGCATCTTCCGGGCCGTTTTTTACGGCAATTAGCAAGAAATGGACGGAATCATCTCCCTCTCCGTAGTCTCCCATCCCGTATACGAATACTCCACCTGAAATCTGCACCACCTCAGATTCGAGGGGTGATGCCTTTAACACAAGTATGTGCGTGCATTTATGTGGTGAATGTCACTGTACTGGAAAAAAGTGAAGCCAAAGATCGTGGCACTATCCGAGTTCTAACAAATTCGGTTGAAATAGTTGTTCAAGAACTGCGTAAAAGTATTACAGTACTACGACAATAATTGTTAGCACGTTAGGAAACCAATACAAGCGAACACTTTTCGAAAGCGTGTAGAGATGATCATTCCATTTTGAGCAGCTCCATTCAGGATCTAGTATTCGCCATCGAGCAAGACCAACATCAACTTGATTACAGCAGAGAAATATGTTGGCATTTATCTCACTGAAGTTCAACAATCAATCAATTCAATTCAGACATCAGAGTTCGGACAATTCAGAAACCGGTGAACACGATTCTCAAACTTCTTGAAATCATGCCTTGTGACACAGTCAAGCGAACCAAAAAATAACCTATGTGGTTGCTCATTTTTTGAGGCGTCGGTGTCGATTAGACACGACCGCACTACACCACACTATTTGGGCAATAATCCCTTTGTCAGACATCATGGGTTTTTTTTTTTTTTGACGCCACTGTGACTGCTTGCCGATTCGCTCGGTTCATTAATGCGTTTATTGTGAAAAGTTACGAGAAAGAACAAACAATTCGTTTCGTAAAATAATCTAAAGGGATATGCACTTATATATCTTTATTAATGGAAGGCATTTTATCACAGAATACATTCGCTTTCTTATAAACAACAGTAAGTCGCAATCTAAGGGAATTTATATCATATAAAACTCTTGTACCAATAAACTAAACCAAGTAGTTGCAACGGACCAATATGGAAGAAAAGCATCTCGTAAGGGAATCATCAAGAAATCTGCAAATGCAGCTAAAAGATTATTCCACAGAGCGCATTACATGGCATGAATAGCAAAATTACCCCCACAAACCTTTATTTATATCGAAGGCTAGGATGGCGTACCAAACAAAATCACCCGAAACTTAGTGACACCGTTAACTCCCAGGCGAAGCGAAATGCTGCACTAATGGCTAAAGCATGGGAGGCAAAAAAATAGGGTACAGAATTCGATGATAGTAAGGCCAAGATGGGCACTGAGGGAAAGTTCGTATCCACCATGCAACACACCATTACTTGCACATATAGGTAGAAATTGAAAGAAACCTAACAGGAAGTAGAGGCATTTTAGCAAATAGTCTATTTTCTATTTCCCAGTAACAAGACCACTTCGCAGTAAGCACATGACTATAAGGAAATCTACTCTTAATACTCTAGATTATATCAGGTTTTAATAATTTCCTAGCTCTTATCTGGCGCCAACGGCTGACCATTCATTATCTGCTTTTGAAGCAGTTTCGGATCCCACATCGTTCTTATTCAGATCAGCATTAGAAAAAAAAGGAGCCATTGAGAACACAGGTCGAGACACTGAAGGAAATACAAGACCGGGAGGAGCAGATGAGTTAGGACAAATGCCTTCAAATCCTGGAGGAGGCCCGGACAAAATATCTGCTGGCACTGCTGTTGCCAGTCCTGGAGGGACATCAGCCTGGAACCAAAATAGGTCAAACAAAGGAATTCTGATGACTTTTTTTTTGAAATACTCAAATAAATAAGCAAATCGTACCAAAGCAGATGCTGTTTTCTTAGTTTCCGTGGCAACATCAGTAATTGGTGTCGATGGTGAATTTACAACCTCTGAGCCAGTGGAAGCAAATGGAGTTGGAGCCATGCAATTTTCTTGTGGTGTTTTTCCCAAAACATTGGAGAGGGAAAGATTGGAAAAAAGCGACGACTTGGACGGTAACGAAAACTGAAACTCATAATCACTGCTATGCTTAAAACCGTATAACACATTCCAGTGAACACTTTTTCTTCCTATTCTAGAACAGCTTTGTTTACTTTGTTAAACCTGCATCTTTCCTCCCTACAAAAATTTTCCACGTGGAGGATCTAATATCAAAACAAAATAAATAATGAACAAATGAGAACTTTCGTTTAATATCAAACGAAAGATGAATTTGGTATTTTTAATAAATTTTGTACAAGGTATAAATACTTAGAAATCCAGCACTTAATGGAAACCCTCCACAAAACCATAAAATGATAAATAATTTCCGAACAAATTACAAAATATCGCTCTCAAACATACTGAGTAATGAAAGGAAAAACAACTTTACTCACCCAATTTAGTATAGAAGACTGAGACGAGGCTTCAGGTGGGGTAGTAGTAGACTTTTCAGTGTATCTCTCAACTTCAGACAGAACATCATCACTAGTCTTGGTACCCGCTGCAAACCGTTGCTCGATTTTCCCAGCGCCAGAATGCGATTTATTCAACTTGTTGATGGCAGGGATAGGAATCGAAACACTTGGAACGTTATCCTCCCTTTTTATCGCATACGTCTGGCTTATACTGTTTTGTTTCGAAATTCCTTTCTGCTTGTCTTCCTCGAGTTTCTCTTCACTTCCAATTTTGGAACTGTTTTTAAGCACTAATTCACTTCTATGTGGATCTTCGTTAGAGACTTCTGGCACCTCCGACGCACCTTCGTTGCTAACATTAGCAGCTTTTTGTTGTACTCTACGGGTTTTCTTATCCACTTTCCGCGGTTTCGTTGGCACCTATATGAAGTTGAATTGAAATGAAATTCAATAACAAGCACAAGCGAAAGTCGAAAACAGGAAGTGTCAACTTTATAATTAAGCTAACCTCCTGCCAACGCTCTGGTTCAATTTCTCGCGCTGGAGTTGAGACAGGCCTATCAGGCCAGACATCAGGTTGTGGTAATTGTTTGATGTTATTGGGAACTTTACAGCCCACGACGACAGACTAAATATCTAATACCAAACATATGCAAGACCGCAACCGATCTATTAAATGCGTAACCGTCTGAGTTGTAGCATTCACGTTGTGGTTGTATCAATAGCAGCCACAGCGCTCATTAAAATATAACATTTTGAAAAGCTACTAGAACACCTTAGATGTTTTCTTCGTTCCCCAGGAAGGAGCTGTGGGCAGCTGTTTGCTTGCGGTTGGTAGTGCTGGGAAGTTTTCAACAACTGGCGATGGCCTGGATCTAAATGTGAAGCTTTCGCATTTTTAATAAATATAATTTTTTTTTCGGGCTAGTGGTCATCCACTTCATGTAATCTTAGCAGCGCACATGGCATCCTACCTTTAGAAAGACGGGATCCCAGACAAGTGGAGGATCGCTCTTATCCATAAGCACGGTGACCGAGAGGATCTTTGGAACTACCGTCCGATATGCTCGCTGAGCGTGTTATACAAAGTATTCACCAAGATCATCCTCACGCGCATATCTAGGACGCTGAAGCCCAGCCTCAAGAACAAGCTGGATTCTGTCAGGGATTCAGCCGCTTGGACCACATCCAGACTGCGTCGAGGGTCATGAAGGTTTGCAGGGAATACCGCCTGCCCCTTGTTCTAACCTTCGTCAACTATGAGATGGCTTTCGACAGCGTAGAAACGAATGCAATACTGCCACCACTAAGATACAGCTTTTCCACCGCCACCTTACCATACCCATTGAAAAGAGGGTACGACAAGGCGATACTATATCGCCGAAGCTGTTCACTGCTGGATTGCAATGGATAATGGAATCACTTTCCTGGGAAAAAAGGGACATACGTGTTGATGGAAGATTTCTCTCGAACCTTCGTTTTGCGGTTTCGTTCCCTTTTAGAGCAGTATCAATGAAGCAGAAACGATGCTCAACGAATTGAACGAAGCACGGAAGAAAACAGGACTGCGAATAAACAGAAAGAAGACATAGTTCATGAAGAACGCCTTCTGCGAGGGCGGAGGAGTACAACTTGAAGGCTCCCAAATGGTGAACACTTCATACGTATACCTTGGACGTTCTATGAACATGAAAAACGATTTGAAGAAAGAACTGAATAGAAGAATGAGAGCAGCATGGGCAGCATTCGCACCAGCCAGGGAAGCTACGGACCAACTGACGGACCAAAGATCTTTGTGCCCATCTGTTCGACTCAACAGTTCTTCCAGCGCTCTCATAGACAGCGGAGACGTGGATGGACACCGCTGCCACGTCTAGGAAGCTACTTACTACCCACAGAGCCCTTGAGAGATGTCTTCTGAAGTTTAACCGGCGCACATAACACCTAGCCGCTCTTCGCAGTTCCAACTTAAGAAGAATGTCCCGTCTTCGCGATCCAGCGGAATATATTTCGAAAGCAAAACATACATGGGTCACATTATGAGAAAAATCGACGATAGATAGACTAAAAGAACGCTAGAGTGGATCCCAAGGGATGCTAAACGTCCTCGAGGGAAATTGCCAACGAGATGGGGTAATGTGTTCGCTACACAGGTGGACCAAGTGAGAATTCAGCTGGATATGGCTCAAGGACCTCGCCAACGTCACTCACGAAACTTGAGAACATCTTGGATGACAACAGCGAAGGAACTAAACGAATGGAAGAGATGCTGGGGTCTGCACGTCCAGTGGGTAAGTAAGTAAGTAACCAAAAGTTTACGCGATCTGACGTAGAACGCTATTTTCATCTTTACGATGGTGATATTCACGTCATTTCATGTTGGAACACCATTATTTGCTAATAGTTGAGGAAACTCATACTTCGAATACTGTATCCACATTGTGGAGCATAGATGTAAAATGAAGTTTGATTGTACTCCAAATATAGAACTGACGCGTTCAGGGAAAAAAACCATGAAATCTTTCATCTATGCTTTAAATTTTCGAGTAAAAAAAATGAAGAAAGCGTTGATAGAAAAGAGAATTCTAATTTTACAAAAAAAAATGTCGCTACTGTTAATTGTTATTGATCGGTGAAAGCGAGCGAAGCGAACACCAAAAATAGACTGAAGTTCGGCTTCATGTGTCTTTCGTTAATCAATCCGCTTGGGATGCGTCCCCACGTTCACTTCAATTCAGAATCGTTTAAGGTTCACGAACGTGTAACTGGCCTATACAAAGACTTGCGGTGACTGGCCGATATGCCAAGTCAGTGTTTTTATCCTCCCAGACAAGTCTGATATCAATTTATCGACCCCGGAGGGATGAAACGCTCGGTGAGCACTAGGGCGGATTCGAACCTCCGATCGATCATGCAGGAAGCGGGACCTCTAACCGCTACACTACATCCGCCCCAAATATATATATATATATATATATATATATATATCGAACCGTCAAACAGTAAAACCTACAAATAAATACAACGGCTTCCCAAACTCGGCTACTTTTAAAGTTTGAGAAATTTTAGCCACAACTAGAAATGAGTTAAAAACTCTCGAATGAAATAAATTTCCCGAGTTACGGAAAGCGGTGGACGATGGCTTTTGAAGCTAGGAGCTACTGAGCTTGAACTAATATCGAAAACGTAGATATAAATCCTTACTGAGCTGGTTGCACTCCAGGATGGTTGACTCGGTTTAGGCGAGGAAAATCATCCGGCCGCAAGTTCTAGAACACGTGACATCATTTAAACAAGACAACACACGACAACATTTGTCAGGTGAAGATACGTAAGGAATTCCACCTACTGGCAAGGTAGGGACCGAACGAGAATTCGCTGAAGTTGGTGCTAAACTTGGGAAATCCTCGCTCTGTGGTGTGTATGCCGGTGCGACGTTGTAGCGAATAGTGCGACTACTACTTTGCGCCGAAGGCACGACCACAAATTCTTCTGGTGTCCTTTAAAACATATGTTTTAAATAAAAGGTCAATTTCAAGTTCAAAATCAAAATTTTCAACATGGCATTAGACATGAAAATGTTGAAGTGATTCCAATAGGTAAACAAGTATGTGCAACCTTTTCTCTCTTAATCGTATTCGAATGCCCCGTTCCCTATTGCGATAACCTTGGCAGTTTTTTTTTTCGAAAGTTTTACCTTTCAGCAAATAATTGCAACCAACATTCTGCCACCTTAAGGTGTTCCTCCGCTCTCATCGAGAACAGAAGAATACCTGGAAGTGGCAGGTTAAGGTTGGTTTCCTGTTTGCTTCGGTGAAATATAAGACAGAGGAGGAATGAGAAAGAGGGAGAGAGTACTACCCACTACGTAAACTGAAATCAAGGGAAAAATACTTTCATAAAGATTACCTTTTTGGAGCGAGTGTTGCCTCTTGTGGAACAACGGCAACTTTGTCACGACGAATAACAGCAGAATTGGCAGGTGGTCGTACACTGAAGTAAAAAAACGACTACTCCAAAGAAATCAAAACCCCATTAAATCTCACCGTGAAGGACCTGCGAGTTGACGATCACTGAATTGAAAGTCAAGTCCCACAGCCGTGCGGCGACCATTGTGTTCCTTCGACTGCAAAGAAGGCAGTTTTGGGGAGTTGACATCATTGGAAGCATTACCTTGTGGAGATTCAGATCTATCTGATTTGAAAATGCGATACCCATTGCCTTGCAGTCCTCGAAATCACAAAGAAAATGTTGTTCCTTGTAATGGCCAACAAGTTCTCCATGATCCCTAAATAGGCGTACAGCTGAATTAAATGTGTGAATGCATGTGTGCTACACATGGTTTACAATATGCTTGACTTACTTGAAAAACACATTCATGTGTTTACCCTCAGATTCGCAAAATTGGCAGAAAAAATGTTCCTTGCGAAGGTGCTTATATCTGAACTCTTCGTCGAAGAAGCGTTGCTCACAGAACAAGCAGGATGGATGACCTTCAAAATCATCGCTGATGAAAGCATGAAGAATGAATCGTCCCCACGATATATGGCAAAAACTACACAAAAAAAGAGAACACTAAGTAAGAATGAATCAATGAAGTAAAATGATTTTATTCGGAGCCTCACACGTGGATAAAACAGTGAGTGGCGCTTTTTCTGACTAAATCTACTTAGGTATTCTTGTTACTATTGAAAAGATTCAAATTCATTACCAAAAGTCTGGACAGAATCGACGGGTGCACATCAGGAGGTACCCTAGCAAACTGGAGCAGCCGACTAGACAAGAGAAGACTAGTTAAGAGGTGTTGAGACAAGCTTGATACAAAGCTTGACCAGTGATCTTTCCGAATGCCAAAATGCAATGAAATGAGTAATCAGAGAACAGCTTGAAGGTAAAATTTTACGCATACGACAAGAAAAGAAATATATATACCATAAGTGTGTCTCTTATATAATCTTCTCCGTAACAAAGCAGCCCATTTCACAGTAGTACACAGGTGATAATGATTGTGTGAGATAACTACTAGATTCTTATTTTTCTTTGAAATCTATCATTGCGCCATCGTTAACCCTTCGTCATCGGATTCGGTCCCTCCTTCCGTTAAGAAGTGTTTTGAAGCAATCATATATTTACATGAGCAAACTTTGAAATGTGTCGGTTCGTTTGTGTTAAAGTGACTTAGCTTGTCTTGTCTTGTCGGTTACACCCAATTAGCTCGGGTACCTCCTGAGCGCCCCCAGAATCGACTAAACATGCGTAATTTAACAATTAAACTAGAGCTGAGTTACTGACTGAATCCACCTGTACAAGGCAAACTATGTGTAAGCCAAGTGATCAACAACAGTAAGTAAATTATTACTATTATTATTATATACAAATACAACCTTTTAGGCTTTTGTCGTCTCTGTCACCTGCACGTATGTGCCTTTGTAGTCCGTCGCGAGTATAAGTCTTTCTCTCCCTGTATGGAAAAAGGTTTGAAGGAAAACTTATGGTGTGCAAAGTAACAAACCTTGAGAATAGAGTGATATTTTCGGTGCATATATGACAATACGTCAGTTGATGAACGCTTGACATATGATGTCGTAAAGCAACAAAAGTGGGGAATTCCATTCTACCGCCTTCAGGACTGAACAAACACTTTTCTTTTGTGTACAGAAACACCTCCTTTTTCAAACAGGATTCAAAACTATGCACCTTCTGCACAGTTTGCAAACATGAGCAAGATATTTTTCGTAGCGAGTAATGGCTTCAACGTCCTGGAACTGCAAGCCAAATCTCTTTTCGTCAGGATGGTTCAATGAAGGTAACGGCAGTGAAACAGTGTCAAATCCACTTGAAACAAATACAAACCATAACTGAAAATAGAAGCGGTAAGGCGAAACAACTTTATTTTATATGGTGCTGAAGAATGTTGAAAGGAAACATTCTAAGTCACAGCTGTGACAGAAGGCTAGGAGACATGAAAATAACACAAGAATTGCACCAAGAGAAGAGAAGAACTGCAGTAATCTGTGAAAGTCATAGCTAGCTCACCATGTGAATATCCGCTGAAGAATTAAAAGAACGCATTTTTACTCAAAAATGAGTGTATAAAAGTCGACAGAGGGGACTTCACTAACCGTTTCCATATCTGCCCTGCAGACAGGACATTGCCGGCTATTCGAGAGAACTCTCATACGAATTGCACACTCCATACAAACTGGATGACGGCACGAACCGATACCGAATAAGTCGTTTACTTTGCAGCAAATCGTGCATTCCTCAGTTGGCCCGCTACCGAGAGCGATATCAGCAAAGTTATCCTGCAGACAGCCTCATTGTAATTCAAACAAAAACATGAATTAAAGGATGACTGGGCAACCTTAGCTGTATCAATCATGTGTTCGTACTTTTGCATGTTCACATTGCGAAACTGCAAATTTTGGCCTCGTTCTTCTCGAGACAGCTGCGAACCCTTACCACTGCTTTCTGAAACTAATATGAAGAATATGTGATGAAGTTAGGCAGTAGAGTACCCACTTTTAACGAATTCAAGAGTTCAAAATACAGGTGGCAGTTTTAGCCAGAACCAAATGAAAAATCCAAAATCACAATAGCCCCATCAATCACAAGACTATCACAGTCATTAGCTGAGATTTAAAAAAAAAAACCGTTATACTATTACCACAAAGTTTATCCATAATTCCAAAGATTTCTTTCCAGGAGCTTAAGAATATGGCCGCAAAATTTCGAATCAATTAATGAACCGATTTTCATGAATCCAGCAAGAACTTCAGTATTATATAATTTGAGGATTTCCACCCAGTTAACTTCACGGCGTAGTGAAGGTGGTCTAGCTCACGGCGTGCAGCTTAAAGAGGAACCGTTTCGCCAACTGTCCGGAAATGGCGGATCCCTTTGCCAACTCTCCAAAAGTGAACTAGGTCGGAGCACCGGGTCCAACTATCGCACTTATGCTTCACGGAGAAAAAGGAAAATGTACTGGATTGAGGAATAAGTCATGAAAGGGTTTCTTTTCAGAGTGAAGTCATTTCTGCAATGCTATATATCATTCGATAGAGAATTTCTCACACTATAAGAAATATGTATTCTAGTTTTTAAATTTTGTAAAATTTATTCTCGTTTTCACGGATCATTGAAGTGGATTGTCAAGCTGATAAAACGATGCATTTTCTTCACTTTTTTCCAATAAATTGAGATGATAATGTAGCTGAAACTGCTTGTGAGGTTTGTGCTGGGCATAGAAGAAGCAGAATAAGGTATGAAACTTTTAAAAAGTACAAATTGACCTGTTATCACATTTTAAAAAACAGAAGAAATGAGTACAAAGAGGCGAAACGATGGAAGGAAGTAGTTGGGAACTATGGGAAGAACAACAACGACGCGAAGAATCGACCGATATCGGCATTTGAAGTCAAAATTCCCAAGCAAAAACAGAGGGTGAGCGCTGTTTTGAAGCATTAGTCCTTTTCAAAAACAAAACACTTATCTCATCTTAATCATCATCCACTGAATGCAAAAAAATAATGTTGGAAATGTCTAATTCTTTTGTTGGTGAGATAAAAAAAATCAGAATGGTGTAGTTTTGCAGGAATACAATGAGAACTCTTGATACTGTGGCGGGTTACTTCATTTTTAGCTTCTCACTACTTGAAAAGGACGCCATGGAAGGCAACACAACGCTACCTGCATAAAAATAGCAAGTTAGTGTTGCCCACAAGAAACATGCAAATCCTCTCCACAAAAATACCTTGCGTTGCCGAACCGTCAGTCTTGCTTGAGGGCTTTTTAGTCCGCGTATACTTGTGCTTGTAGTTGTTCCTGCGACCGTTATCGCCGTTGGAGGCAGACATACTCGGGAATTCTGGAATAATCGAACTACGTACGTAAGGTATATATATATATATATATATATATATGAAGCTTCTTTTAAAAAAACAATAGAACTAAGCGTCGAAGAGACCGGAAACACCATTAGGGAGGAAAAGAGTAGTGAGAAGACTGCCAAGGTTGTTGCACAACAGGTCGACATGAACCTAGCACCGTAGTCTGCAGTTTTCTGACTGGAGCGCAAAGACTGAAGCGCGATAGTCCTTTAAATGAGTGACTCGTCGTTTCCTGCGAGTACCATCGCATTTGCGTTTGGATGAGTCATTCTCTTCAACTCAAGATCGGGAGTAAATAGTTTCTTGTTGCGGCATTCATATTGATTCAGGTGGACATGCTTGAGAGATGCGGTACATATCTTACTACAAGTAGAAGCTCGTTCGGCATTCAGCTCTTGCTGTGCCAGTCCGCTGGGGTTGTGTTCTAGCTCTCTTTGTTGCAACGTTGCCATATATTGCTTCGTCGTCTCAGCAATCAATCTGCGTCGAACTCTAGATTTGTTCTCTAATCCTTCATTTCGCTTTCTCTTCATTTCTATTCACGGCGGTGGTTATGTTGGGACTTTTTGTGGCTGTTTGTTCCCCAATCGATCCGGCGCGCTCGATGCCAAATCGTACTCCGCTCT
Organism: Necator americanus; assembly: GCF_031761385.1. NCBI lineage: Eukaryota > Metazoa > Nematoda > Chromadorea > Rhabditida > Ancylostomatidae > Necator > Necator americanus. The sequence goes on along the minus strand of NC_087372.1, from coordinate 25,610,771 downwards.
TTCCACACCCATTTGATTGCAAGAAAAGAAGACGGAGTATGGAATCCGCACGTTGACAAGACTGATGTGACCTGGTAGAGTTGCACATGAGGTTTTAGCGAGTTCAATAAAGAGTTACTTATCCGTGCGCTCAATTCCTTCTCGTATGCGTATTTGACTGTTGAGAAATTGTCTGTAAAAGTTCGGGCAGTTAAAGTCTGCAAACCTGAAATAAAATAGCTTTTATTTTTCGAATTCACTATGACGACTGCACCTCGCGTCCCATTAAAAGTATGAATCACCATGGTACTCAACCCTCCTCTAAACGTTTGTTTGTGCGATATTGCCCTCATATGAAGACATTCTCATTCCACTTTCCCTGTTTCTTATTGGGTTTCATCAGCGGCTGAAATATTCGCTGCAATTCCAACGGGAGAACTTTGTTTCTTTTTTTATTCGTGGGGTCATTTTGTCGCTTCTGGTATCAAATAAAGGTAAGTAGTGGTGAGTTCCATTATTTTCTTCTCCTTTCATCCTCGTCTCGTACTCATTCGAAATTATTAGCATGTCACCAGTTTTTAATGTTATCAACCATTATCATTTGCCCTCTATTTATCATGTGCAGTTCTTGTCGCAGTTCAAAAAACAGCCCTCCCGATGCAGCTAGTTACGGTTGGCTTGCAGAGATAAAATTACCTAATTTGACATCTCCACTGAATTTTGTGTAGTTTTGCTTTTATTGGCAATGTGAGAATATAGCTCACACTCCGCTGATACCGTGAAATCCATGGAAGTTTTGAGATAGTCGCAAGCCATCTCTTTGGAACTGTTACTGGAGTTCTGAGCTTGCGTTTTAAAGAAAATTACTGCTGTAATCAAGCGCTTCTCTCTCACTTTGGTAAATAAATGTGACGTTACTCTTTATACCCGGGTTAAGACGACCTGAAAATATTATGTATGCGGTTGTGCTTTAATCGGTGCAATGGGACCCAGCGCCGCCGCTTAGGCTGCTCGAATCTCTCAATAACCACCAAGGCCACAGGGCCGCTATACCGCGCGGCTCTAAACTCTGTGGGCAGCCTTGCGCAACTACACTTAGCTTTACGTCGTTTTGCTCCCACCGAACTCTGTCGTATTTTATGAGGCCACAGTTTCGGACTCTTTAGTTCGGTGATGTGACCAAGAATTTTCGGCGACTTTCTATCACCTTTATTGCGGAATAAAAATTCCTTTTTCGGTCGTGCTTTCCTGCATACTTCGCTCAATATGGCGAGAATTTTATACGTTTTGAAAGCTGCGAAAAGTTAGCCATTAGCAAGGAGAAGTGACAACTTTTGGAGTTTGATGGACAAATTCGATCTCATTTCATATTATCAAATTTTATCTATTCTCTGCATCATTTCTCACTTAACATTAACTCTAATAATTAGGAATAACCCTAGAGAAAGGAAAAAGCATATAAATAGATAGTTGCTGCACTCAATGTGTGTTGCACAGAATCACGACGGAAAAATGAGGAGAGATGAGGGAAACCAGTTACAACGACACAGAATGCTAGCGCCGTTTATATTGACGAGCTATTATCGTGCGCGGTAGCGGTGAAGAGGCACGGATCCTCACCACCTGAAGTTGACCAGCTCTTTCGTGCAACTTTTCGACTTCACTTGATTCCATTCAATCCCATAAAATTTTGTCTCTTTGTAGTTTTCGCCTTGACACTGAGTATGGACGCTGATTCCTGTGTAATTTCGCTTTTTTGAGTTCGAGCTCAGAAAGGTATCTGAAGGTCAGAGATTAGTGGACAAATCTATTGCTACGGTAGCTATAAAACTCTGAAGAAGCTTGTATTTCCGTAGTTTTCACGCGGAATGTTTACTCTCATTACTAAAACAAAATTACTGTTCCTCAAGGCAGCTGCGGTCAAAAAAATCTGAAGCTCAGTGCCATTAAGTGAGCGGCTGCTCTCGAAGCGCTGGAGCTAGCGGTTGGAATTGAGGTTGGACCACCGTTAGGTTCACTCGGGTTGCAGGTGGCTTTGATCCCAATCTACCTCCTGACTGCACCAATTTTTATGTGATGTTGTGACTAAAGTTGATACAAGATCGTGATCATCACATAAATACGAAGGAACGGACCGAAACTAACCTTGATATTGTCTATGCTTAATAATAATGCCACTTTTTCCGTATAGGACCTGATTTTTTGGTCAGGACTCCAAATGCCAGATTCATGATTCACGAGATATGAATTTCCCCGACGTTGGGATTTTTACGAACTTTTGAATTCAAATTTGTAACGTTTTGAAGACTTGTCCTACCTTTCCGCTCTCTTTTCTCAAACAATCCCTCCTTGGAAGTGTTGTTATGTCTACAATGGACTGGTTATTCTATGAAAGTGTCTTTCAGGAGATTTCAATCCAACAACAGCCTTCTTCGAATCTTCGGATATCTGATGCGGAAACCATAGCGGAGCTCTAGATCATCTCATATAATATTGCAATTAGGAACAATAGAATGGCCAGTTCATCCAGCAATCAAGTGGATGAGGAGGATCATGATTCCGCACCAGGCCCGTTAGGATGTAAGTTACTATTTTGTCCTTTCCTCGAGCTTTAACCTCGTGTTTACGTGTTGAACGAGAAGATGGGGCATGAGTTCTGCATTTTGAGAAATAATATGTGTTTCAGTGGCTAGGAAAATTATTGATAGACGAATAAACCACACATAGACTCTCTTATATTGAACAATATGGCGACAAACTTTTTTTTTGTCATATTTCGACTTTTGATGAAGAAATGATCTTTCGGTAATCTCACTCGAGTGCTGATGTATCGATCACTGCAGTGTATCGCTGCGACGGTGGTATAAAGTTTGTGAACTTGTAAAAAAAGATAGATTTTGAATGGGAATGAGATTCAGATGATGACCATTGATTTAAAGTGACAAAACATAATCGTAGTATAAGGAGTGAAATAATTTGTAATTCAAAATTACAAAATATCTTAGGATAGAGGTACTCAAATTGCTTCTAAGAAGTTTGTTTTCACTTCCTTGATAAGGATATAATATTGGTCCATTGAAGATTCCGTTGTTGTAACTTAGTTCACTTTCATTTGAAATCTTATAGATTCGTACAAATTTACTATTTTTCAGAAAAGTAATTCGAGCTTTTCTTTCCCGAGATGAAATGTGAGGTTGTGGTTGCTCAGTACAGCTCCACATAAATTAGTGCTGTTACAATTTTGAGTCTTGCAGAGTTTCCAAAGGAAATGAAATAAAAGTTTGGAAGTGAAACGAAATTTCACATTAAAAAAGACTTAATAACGGCGGGGTTTCCTACGCATTTTGCAGAATGTTTGCTGAGTATTTACGCCGTTTTGTATCCCACTTATTTCTACTGAATTTTCAGGTAAATACGACGATTCGCTTACGGAGTTGAGAATTCATCTCGTAATCCCTGGGATTCGGGAGAAGACTATTATGAAGGCGTCGAACACCCAGGTTTTCCTGAAAAGTGACTCGACGTCAGTCCATTTTTCGTTGTAACTAACCTCGTTCTTTCAATTGAGTTCTGTTTTTGCACATTATTAACGATAAAGTTTCAGGAGTCTCAGCTGCCACGTCGAAATAATCAAAGTCAACAAAAAGGTGAAGCCGCCTTCAAAAACTATCGTCGATAGGCGGTATTACGAGGTAAATCTTTCTTGACAGATCACAACAGGTCATAGTTTTAATGAGTATTACTACTAAAATATGTCGCATCTTTTCCAGTCTCCTTAAAGTGATCTAAGTATCTTTTATACATGTTCGCTCCAACGGACACAGTTTTTTTTACCCTAAAATAATTAACCTTGTAAACTGTGTTTGTGGAAAAAAGAAGCCGGCAGAACTATTGCTTCAGTTGTACAGTAGCTGCGTATGCCTATGTCTTTTTTGTCAAGTGCTCCGACAGAGGGCCGGTTTTTTTTTTGTGAAGTAGATGTTTTTTTTCGCATGTCATATGCGAAAAAAGTGAAAAGTTGAGTCAAACATTCGAAATCGAGTTGGGCCATTGGCTGGCTTTTTCATTTTCTTTTGAATGGTTTAGAGCAATTTTTCCTTCACCCTCAGAGGAAAAGGCAATTCACATTTGGTCGCTTATACGTGCGCGAAGTTTCAGATTTTATCCTTCCTTTATGTGCTCTTCTAAACTCCGCTCATGGAACTGCCACTAAGGCTCATGTGAATATTTATGTCGTTGAAAGTTGGGCAAAAGAATTCCTTTATGTCGCTTTGTTTGGTTTGAAACTGAATGTTCATGTAAGACTAATGACCAACGATCACTTATTTTATAATACAGCCGGCGTTAAATGTTCTTTATAGCTGTGACGCATTACGGAGTCTGTAGAGGCGGACACTAGTCTCTTTCCACAGAACACTACAAACTTCTCGTATTTATTTTCTTCTTGTTTTTCATCCTTTCTACATATAATAATGCACGAATGGGACCACTAATTTCTAGCAGTCCTTTTTTCACTAGTTCTATCGTTCATTTTGCAGTTAGGGCTCCTCCAAGACTTCAGTCTGATTCGATCTCTGTCACATTTTTAATGTGATTGTATACCATTAGCATCTTTCATGGTCGTAATACTAAGAAATCCTTTTCATCTCTAGTTTGATAGTTTCTTCTGATGCCATCGTGTGTGCTCAGAGACTTCAACTGGTAAGAATTGAAATAATCTCCACTTCATGTGATCTTTTTAAAACTGTGAATAGTTAGTGTTTTCCGCAAGCGAATCCGGGATTTCACTACGATCACAATTGCACAGTTACACGAAGAGATGGAGAAATATTTTAATCCATTCAAACTAAAATCTCAGAGGCACCCTAACAACAACAAAAAAAGCGAACAACTACTGGAAAAAGAGTTTGCTTTGTATACGGAAAATGGATGAAAATATGCGAAAAACAAAAAGAAAAGGATATCAAAGAACTTCTTATGTTCTAAGGAAAAGGGCCACAGCCCACCTTCAGCGGATCACAAATAGGTCTGTTAGGGGATCATTTAACGTCCGTCTATATTTTTGTGAGGGAAACAATGTATAAAATAGCACTGATAATTAAGAAGATAGTTTTAAAAAGTAGTCCTTTTACCACGAAATTGCAAAAACTCCTTAGTGGAGCATTGTGGTGCAGCTATTTCACTTATACCATGAAGGTCTGTTTGGCACAAATTTCCTCCTAAATATGTTACCTATCTTCACTAGGTGACTATATCAGAGAAATAATGAATTGCATTCACATGCAGTATTTCTTTCAAGAATAACGGAAGCATCATCGGAACATCCTTGCTAAATCCAATTCTGCGCTGTGCGTAACATTATAGAAATGAAGAAGATGATATTCTGCTGTTCTCTGTTTGAGCTGTTTTCATTGCAGGTTGAGAAATTTCCGGGTGAAATATCTGCCGTTTCGTTTCGATTGAAGAAAAATTGCTGTACACTGCTGGTACGCAAGAAAACGCCACAGTCTTGGTCAAATTCGATGAGCCAGTTTGGTTTCTGAGGTTATTTTCTTGTACACTCTTGTCCTCATAAATGAATAATCACTTAAGTTTATGTTTTGTCAAAACCTTTGTTGAAAAGCCGTCCACTGACGGGAGTATTCCTACGCATAAATTGTAAATGCTCATCGTTTAGATGTTTGACTGATTCCTCATCGATCTTCTATCTTCGTTTTTATTGTTACTAAGATATGCTGACGGTACACTTGCTTTTGTTCTCTTGTTTCGTAAGAGCTCCTGAATCTCCTCCTTTATTCTTTGCAGCAATATAAGGCTGCTCTTTGTTCGTTATGTGATCTGTTCTAATATTTAAAGAAATTTCCCGAAACCATCAAGTGATTCACAGAAAAGTCAACATTTATGTCAAGCATAGACATATATACATGCACTTCTTCACGCAAATCACGAACTCGAGCACCAATAAATTGAAAATTGAGGGAGTTTTTACGAGGTTTTGACTTGAAGAAAGGCAGTTAAACGTTATTCGTAGCGAATCAAGAACGATGTCAGCCAGTAGTTCTTTTATCTAGAAGCTCCCTCGCCTTCTGCCGTGCCCGGCGTTCTTCAATCCGTCGCTCTGTCTCTTGCTCTTCTGAACATAACTGATTGATCGAGTACAATTCCAAAATCCTGATTTAAAAACCCTCTAACAGTGGAACGGTTTTAGTTTTCATTTGTTGCTACTCGGACAAACACAACATAACACCATAAGACCAGAAAGCACATGCATCGTAACGGTTGTCGGAATTCGGTGGAAAGCATTCTTTCTATGTGTCTCTGTCTCTTCTAATGTGCATTTTACAGCATCGAGAATTTGAGAGGATGTGTTTTTTAACTAAGGGTTCAACCCTAAAAAGGGGTAAGAGGTTATCGCTAATATCGGGAATTCTAACGGTTTGGAAACAAAATCATCGGAAAGGGCAGAAGAAAAACTTTAAAAGCATGCGAGAGTGCGATTGGGCTCGAGGGGAAGGTATGTACATGTAAACGATGTCGAAGACCGCACTCTCCGCTGAAGATTGCACTTCGAAAGTTTTGACTTTCAATACATTGGCCGTTCCTCCTTGGCCGAGGGAACTACGTACTTACTCTTTTTGACATTCATACTTCTGTACTAGTCAAATGAAATTTGGTGCAGGTTATTTTTTATTTGGGCAACCTCTGCGCTGGATTTTCCAAAGTTAGAGCAAGTGTACCAATCCTTACAAGCAATCAAAAGTTCTGGATTTCGACAGAAGGCTGTCATCTGCTCGCGCGAACGAATGCTGCCGCTGTGTGCGTGCAGAGGGTGCTGTCTAATTTTCGAGCACCCCCGATCATGCCATCACAGAGCAATCAGCGATGTGTATCCTGAAGAGGTTCACCTTTGTTACTAGCTGGATAGCTGACTCTGCTTATGTAACACCCGCTAATCATACACGCATCACCGGCTGAGATATCATTGGGGGCCACTACATTGTTCTGGAGAATGAGGCACAGGCACTAGAACTTCCTGATGAAAATTTTACGGAGAATTATTACGATGTAAGGTGATCTCAAATTTGTAACCGTATTAGGAGCAGGAGAAACCCTCACGTGAAATATGAGGAAATGTGAAATATGAAGTTCCAAGATATCTAATGGTTTGGAGTTACATATATGAAAATTTTCGTTGAAAACGGAACATTTCAGCTCTCAAAAGTAAGGGGAATGCGGCTTATTGAATAACCTCTATGCTCCAGACTTTTTGTGGCCCAAGTTGTTTCCATATGAAAACCTTGGAACAATGTTGGTGCTTCTGAAACAGGTGAAGGAATAGGAACGAAGAAAGTGATAAAAAGTTAGTCCTGTGGATGGTAAATAGGTGCAGTAGAGGGACTTGCTATATCTCCGACCTCTTGGAAGAAAAAGTGTTCATTTGATAAGACTTCTATACTTCCGGAAGGTAATATCTAGACAAAATTCGCTGCTTCCCTCTCAGCAGATCGCAACAGAAAATATCATGGATTATTAAGTGCACTGTTTTTAATTTATTCGGTATTTTCGACAGCTGTCACCAAACCTCTTATCAGAACCACATATCTCTGTGTCTATATGGCCATAGTAAGCATCCAAGACAGTAGTTTGCGTTTCCATGAACAACTGGAGCGTGGCTTCATCGAGGTATTTTTGTGTCTTCCCCGCATATCCACGGAACACATAATGCTTCGGAGGCATTTGCGTAGGATCCGACGGCTACCACTTTACCGTGTCGCATTGTCACAATACTTCGAATACTGTGGCTTGTGTAGCCGTATAGTGGTTCAACCGGCGAGCGCGCGCGATGCGTCAACCACAACGCGCTCCTTCGCTGCTTTGCACATACACTCTCTTCTCTTCCACCTGTCATAGTAAAAGTGCAACCGCTTCCACATCCGGTTGGACACCTTCGGCTCTGGCTACATCACCCTTTCCTCGGAATCAGTTCTTGTAGGTAGGGGGTTATGGGAGTAAAGTGGAGAAAGTATGAATAGTGTAGCTCTCGTCGATTATGGGCCAACGCGGTCTGCAGCATTTTCGAAGACAATCTAAAGATGACGGCGAACATCACGGTAAAAGCTATGCTATTATTATTATTAGGTGCATTATTGCTATCGTCGTCGATAGCGGTTGTATTCAACTACCATGAGAACATGTTGGTTATCTTAAGCAAATATTCTCGACCAAAGTGCGTTACTGTAATCAGCCCCAGAAATGTGACGTGACCTCTTTTTCGAATAAAATGAGACGGGCCTAATTAGATACAATCATTGAGAGGACATCTTGGAAGAGAAGGTTTTTTCTGCATCTGTGAAGTTCCACTAACCTTTCCACCAACGTAATTAGAACTTATCACTGGTGAAAATAATTGTGCCAAAGACGGTATTTCTTTACGTACAATTTGGGAGCGTACCACTATTTGGGCATCACTAGTGCATGGTAGGAATAAGGAATGCGACAATGCATGCTGAAAAAATTCCGATATCATACTAAATTCCCATATTTTCTCCAGCGGCTTCGTCGAACACATTTTTTTCATAACTGCCCCCGTTGCAGCTTGACTAAATTTTGTGATGAATCGCTGAAGAAAAAAACTTGTTTTGAAGATCTCCCCTCAGATTCGAAATACCCCCATTACAGCTAAGAGTTGGGAAAGTGTTTGAAGAAGATATAGGATGAGAAATCGGAAGGAGATTAGCATACCTAGTATGGTCGACATTATGCGTATGCACAAAGAAAATGTGGAGGAACAACTTTGGAAATGGTAAATGAGAGGGTCAGAATGTAAAGAACATAAAGGACGAATGATCAAAGCGCATATAAACAGCACCACATTCAAAGGAAGCATAGCGCGATTTTGACGTGATTTTGACGCAGCGAAAGCCCAGAGTTCCGGTTGTAGATTGTGGAGACCTGCATAGCTCCGCTCATCTTCCCCAATCACCGAAAAAAGAACAGCTTGGAAGAACCCCTTTCTTTCCTACGAAACCAGTTGCAATGCGCCACCTTTGCGCGCGCCGCATCTGAACTCTTTTCCTCAACACCTACAGGTCCTGGCTTTCTAAATCTACTCCTTTTCCAACCGCTTTTCCTTTCTCACATTATCGATTATTTTTTTCGATCCAATGATTTCCTCCAAAACCCGAAAAACGGATGTAAGCACAGTCTACTCAAAAAGTTTTGGTTTATACTACGTAAGCGATTACGTAGAAGGCAGCGCGGATACCAACCGTCAGGATCTAACTATAGCGCAATTGGTAGCTAGTTCTTAAGGTGCAGTTGAAGGCTCCCGTTCTTCAGACATCCTCTGCTGATCCCTGGAAAAACGGGCGAAGCACAGACATTGCTGACTTCTGCCCGTACACTGTACTGCAGCATTTTCTTTACCATCACAATGTAGACTGCAAACAATTCGCATGGATCTTGGTGCTCGTAGAAGTTTCGTTAATGTTCATCTGTATTTTCTATGAGCAGCCCAATTTTTCATATGTTTTAGAAAAATATGTGGTTTCGAATGTTATTGAGCATGTACTACAGAGACACTACTCTATAAAACAAATGGCTGCTACATCACATTGCATGCACTGCTTGAGAGAGTAAAAAAGAACCGAAGGTGGAGGAAATGACAAGACCACTGGCGATTCTTGTCGTTGTGTCTCATACTTGGAAACCATGCTAGTGCTACTAAGTGTGGTAAAGGGAGCTACTTGCTAACAATTACAAAACACAAATACAAAATCCACACAAACAACACAAACATAGGACAACACCCTGAGAACACAAACACTGATCACTACATCTACCATCGAGAACACGGACATAGATCTAAAATCGAATATCGGTTGTCGATCGATGAGATGAACCACTTACGAGCGATTTGAATGAAAAGCACTCCCCATATTATTGACCATATGAATCCAACAATGATTGGGCATGTGATAAGCTGGAAAGGAACATAAGTTGTAACGTATGTTGCGTAACGGAAGCTACATCTGCGTGGTGAGCGACGTCTTTTTTCTTACGAAAATTAGTTTCGACAAAAGTCCTCCTGAGTAGCCGCTTACTATCCCTTCAAATACGACAAAATATTTGTTTTATAGGATAAAATGACGTTGGTTGCGAATCCACGAGAGGGCCACAATCACATCTGTGCAATATATGGATCGATACAACCCCTGATCTCAAGACATCATACTTCGTACAAAATTGTGCAAACTTCCCGGGAGATCAGAGAAATTTATACGATGAGTTATGCAATCACCAGAGGAAGGCGCTGTGCACAGGTCGAGTTTAATGCCCAGCAAGCTATCTAAAAATCTAGCTAGTAACTGCAAATGTTCACCTGTAAGAATGCAGCGAGAAGATTTGTGCAAAATGAGTTCAATTTTGTTTCACATCGAGGATCGGAGCAACACCACACGGAGAAGGCGGAGATCGAGGTTCCTGGAACATATCACAACTTGAGGCTGACTGCTCGAAATGTCAGTCACTGATTTGTCGGAGTGCAAGGATACTTCTATTTGTTGCCATTTCGGCTTCAGAAACATTTCGTTGTGAACGACATCCAAAAATAAACTAATAGGATTTTTGAAAGAAATTTTCAGAGCTGGTTTTTTCGAAGACAAAATATGTGGCATGACCGATGTGGACCTAACATGCTTATCGTTCTGAGTTGCGCCCGGCGTGAGAGCATTAGCAGCCCATTGACAGCACGCAGCAATGACGCGTCTCCCTGTGATAGTATACGTGTGACGTTGCTAGGTGTCTCGTAGTAGGATTCGACCGCCAACGCGTTTCCCACGCCGTTTTAAGGCAATTATTGGGAATTGAACGTTATCGCGCTATATCGCATTATCTCGATATTTACACCACTAACCCTTTATTTTCGTGGAGAGATCCCAACTTCGTCAATTTTGCGGCCTTGACAAGGTTTTGGCGGGGGTAGTGTAGCCGCTAGAGGTTCCGCTTCCTGCACGATCGATCAGAGGTTCGAATCCGCCTTAGTGCTCACCAAGCGTTTCATCCCTCCGGGGTCGATAAATTAGTACCAGACTTGTCTGGAAGGATAAGAACACTGACTTGGCACATCGGCTAGCCCCGCAAGTCATAACATAGGCCAACACGCGTTGCAAAATCTCAACGATTACGGATTCCAGTAGAACGCGTTGGCGCATCCCAAGTGGATTGATACGCCAGTGACTTTATTCTTTTTAAGGTTTTGCAAAAGAACGAAAGAACCTTAAAGGCATCACCCCACAAATCTGAGGTGGTACGGATTTCAGGTGGAGTATTCGTACACAGGGTCGTAGATTATGGAGAGAAGGGTGATTCCGTCCATTTCTTTCTAATTGCCGTAAAAAAGTCCCGGAAGATGCGGCGCGTGCACGAGGATGGCGCGCTCCAATCGAACTCCTTGTAGAAAATAGTGCGCCAGAACGCTCGAAGCCGTATCTTCCGTGCCGTTTTCAACGACAGTTAGGAAGAAATGAACGGAATCACCCTTTTCTCAACAATCCACGATCCCGCATACGAATTCTCCACGGGAAATCCGTACCACTCCGTAGGGTGATGCCTTTAAGAACGTTCACTATGAAATGCTCCCCTGACTTTCGCCCCTTAATGCAGCTTCCAACGGATTTCCTCCTCGTTTTTATTATCAGCCATTGTTTGCAACGTCGGCCAGCAAGGTTGTTTTGAAAGGATCTGCCTTGCACCCTCGTGGGAATTTGCAAATCTTCTTTTGGCTTACGAAACGAACGAGAAAGCTAACAGCCCCAAGATAAAACATTGGGCGTACATGTATGATGCAGTGACAATCACGAATAAATTCTCTTGATTACTTATTCATAGATAATAGTATTATTAATAGATGAATCATAATTCATAACGTGCTTCGCAACTGCAGAACAGTCACCAGTTCAAAAGCTTAGAAGCAAAATTTTAAAAAATCCACCAGTGTTTATAGCCAACGTCGAATGTGTTTCGGACGGTCGTAATGTTTTCGATTGAAGGTAGCAGGACCAAGGAGGAGTGTGTGCCAAGCAAAGAAAGAGCGCGCGACCGAAGACACTCGGTGCCAACCACTAGGTTTTTTAGAGACCCTTCGCAAAATCATAGTCTAATAACCACGTATTGACGATCATCGTCTATATATTCACTATGAGTTATTGTAATAAAGTTGCATCTTTCTGGGAGGGTCACAACTCCATAGGACCAGAAGCAGTGGGAAGGCCGAGACTCAAAGAACAATTCAGCAGTAGATTTGAGTCCAGTGAAAAAAATTGAAGGTTTTTTTGCTTCAGGAAATGCTTATGGGCCCGGAACATATGGAAGTCTGATAGGGCGAGGTCTGGAGAAAGGCGGCTGTGGGATTTATTCCCAACCCAGGACCTCAAGTTGGTGGCGAGTGGGCGAAGCGAGATGCGGCCGCGCTATCTCGTGGAGGAGGTGAAAGGTGGTATGTTTTGGTTACTTTTCCCGGATAAGGTAGCGGTGCTGCCACAGGTAGACTTTGAGTCAACGGTCTAGTTGTCGAACAGCAGCTCCCATCGCAACATTCCCCGCGAGTCTCAGAAGGAATAGAGGAGAAGCTTTGATTCGGTTGTGGTTGCCGCGGTGCCTGAACGTTTCGGGTAGCCAGAATTGTCATAGATTACCCAGATGTCGCCTCTCGTGTCGACGTCCTGCATAAATGCCTATCGATGTTGACATAACTTTGGCTAAAAAGCTCTTGGTACCTCCTAGTTTTTAACTAAGCCCCTAGGAAGAGACGAGTTTTCTTGCCAGGGGTTAAAGTAAAAGCTTGCTTTTATACGTCATTTTTTTCAAAGCATAAAAAGAAAGTAGCCAATATAGTACTAATCTACACTCAGAAAATACCGCATAAGAATGCTGAGAACTATGTTTTACTACCTCAACCATGTCCCATGGAAAGGAAATTTCTACTGCACGTATATTGCACGGAAATGCATGACTTTTCTTCCCTAAGATTTATGAAGAAGTCACAATTAGTGTCAGAAAACGCTTGTATCAAAATACGTGGCTGAGGAGACGAATTCTGTTTGATACGGCAATAATGTTGCTAGATATGATTATTGGACAGCGGTTTAAAATTCTGTATAATATAATAAAAATACTAAAAAAGGAGTAAAACTAGACTGTCGTTTTTATTTTTTATGTTTGTCAGAACAAGGTTTAGAAAAGTGTTACAATTAGACACTTTGTTGAGGCAACTCACAATTAGCAGGACTTGACTTTCAAAAACAGCAGGGTTTAATTTCCATGGTTGGTAATGGAGAAAAAAACAACCTCACAAATTCAAGATTCAGATACTTTGTTTTACATGACAAAGCAATTCTTTTTACATTTCGGTGTAGGTATGAAGGATTTCCCCGTCGGTGAAAATTAAGGATGTAAAGAATTGCCTTGCCTTTCTAAAGTGAAGGAAAGCTTTGATTTATTGTGGTTTTCTAAGATCTTCCCAATCCTGCTTACTGGTGGAGAGAACCCAATGTTGAAAAATCTCTCGAACTCTGGCTTCTATCACGAGGTGGAGATGAAGCAGTACTTCTTGTTTCTTCATACTATTGGTTCTGTAGGTGAGAAAGTTGATATTTATTTCAGATCAGTATTGGCACAGTTGTTACTTTTTCCAGAAAAGATTGGATCGTTCGGCCAGTGCATATCCGATGCGTTACAGTATAAAGTGTGATGAAGTGTCTGGCGTCAATCAACCCGCTTATGATGCGGCACCGCGTTCACTTCAATTCGAAGTCGTCTGAAGTTTACAAACGTGTAACTGGCCTACAAAGTGACAAGCAGGGGGCAGCCAATGCAGCAAGTCAATGCCTTTATCCTCCCACGCTAGTCTGGTACCAGTTTATCGCCCCGAAGGGATGAAAGCATTGGTTGGCACTAGTGAGGAATCGAACCTCAGATGTTGTGCCATGCTGCAGCTGCAGCGGAACCTCTTTCCGACTGCGTTACACCGTGTTGCTATATAATTTCCCTAAAATTTTGATGCTTGTTTTGGCAACAGAACTTCGGAAAATTGTGCCAAATAACCGTGCCTAAGGTCCCGGAAATCTGAGTAAAGCAGCTGAGACGAAATTCACTAATCTATCACTAGATCGGGGCGGGTGTGGTGTAGCGGTTAGAGGTTCCTCTTCCTGCACGATCGATCGGAGGTTCGAATCCGCCCTAGTGCTCACCAAGCCTTTCATCCCTAAGGGTTCGATAAATTGGTAGCAGACTCGTCTAGGAGGATAAAAACACTGACTTGACGCATCGGTTGGCCACCGCGAGTCATTGTATAGGCCAGTTACACGTTCGTAAACTTCAAACGATTCTGAATTGAAGTGAACGCATCCCAAGCAGATTGATTAACGCCAGAAACTTTAACTTTATCCTTTATCACTAGATCAATCACTAGAATGTACGTGTCTTCTACATTAACAATTTGTAAAGCAGAGCATCCTCAATGTGACACAAAAGATGATCTAGTTTAAAAACTAGAAAAAATAGATTTTTATTCATCAGAAAATGATTATGCGGCGATTCCGATAAACATTTCTCGAGTGGCAGAAAAACGTGCTGTGATATCACACTATTGTGAACAGTTAACTTTTTCTGAAACTCCTGTGAAATCGTGGAGGCATGAATTAAGCAAATGCGTGCCAAGAATAAAACAAGCATTCGTCAAGAATGTAATTCATTTTTCGATCCTGCATTTCATCTGGTGACAGCCACTTAAAAACGTGATTGCAATCCATCTCTGAGGAAATGCAAATGAATAAGCACGAGTTGGAATACTGGCACCGCATCCCAGCTATATATTCTATTCGCTCCATCTATTCCCACTTGTCCGTCAAGGATCTCGGTATAGCCTTTGGTCTTTGAACGGGAAGTCTCCGTCTATTCTACTGGACATCCGGCTCATGACAAAGTAACACAACCTAATTGTGTTGCGACAAAAGAACGTCATCAATTTAATAAGCCTCGCCGTCTGGAGTGGAACAAGACGGACGTGAACTTTTAGATCCATGATTAGTACATGTGGCTAGCATAGTATTTCTGGAGCACTTTATTGCACCTCAGTGACATGTTCTCCGCTAGGAAAAAAGCGCCGAGTTCCACTAACAATAATTTCGGTGTCGACTTTAAAAATTTAGATTTTCTGATCCAGACAAAGTGTGTTTGTTATTTTTTTTCTTTCTTTTCTGGAGCAACACTGGTGTATGCGAATAAATAAATAGTATATGTCCTCGTCCTACATTACGGCTCGCAGTTTGACTCTCGAAGTATGGAGGTCGAGCAAGAGGCGCAGTTCACGAGACGGTGTCCGAAGAGCGGGATCTATTCCACAAATATCTACGATTTCTTTTTCTTATCGTTTAGTTATCTTCGAATTCCTTCTCTCAACACCATGGGAGAAGAGTATTTGTTATCCATTTAACTCTTGCAGTCGGTTGATGAATCCAAAACATGGAAGTGACAACAAATGCAAAGTAGTATTGTTAAAAGCGTAAAATTAAGGTGAGTACTTGAAGGAATGTTTTTCCTCGGGGTTCACTGACGCGCAGTGCTAATTAATGAATGAGGAAGACGATGGATTATGTTATCAGGATAAAGGACGGCATATCAATGCTAAATAATTCAGTGGAGATAAGTAATGTTGGTAGAGACAGATGAACGACATCAACGGATAATTTCATGTATGCGTTTGCAAAAGGAAAAACAAAGATAAATATGAAGAATATTCGCTTTTAAGTGATGGTGAATGATGTTGTTTATAAAGAAGAAAAATGGGAACACGCCTTCCTAGGCCTTTTTTGTGGAAGTCAGAAAGAATGAAAGCTTACGCTTACGTGCAGATTTTTTTCGAATTTTCTAATCCTACACAAGCTACCGAGTTATTTTCACGAATGGATCTGTAGAATTTGTCAACTACTGATCGGCTGCAGTTTTGAAATAAACGTGACACTCAGACGAGAAATTCAGCAATGAGAGGGCAGTCACTGCAGGCACCTTTGCTTTTCTTTGATGGACAAAAAAACTTGTTTGTATGACGCAATTCCGGTTCTATTTTGAATTTAGTTCGATTACAACAACTCGGCGACATTCCATGTTTTAATATTCGTGCGACATAAGAACATATTCGTTATTCTAGAGAAAATATTTTTCACGGCTTTTTTCTCCGGTTTTTTAGTAGTTGTTTTTTTATCCTTTCCCGTGAAATAGTGCAGTGCAGGAATAAGATCACACAGATAATTATGTAGGAATCTGAGGAGGTGCAGATTTCAGGTGGAGTATTCGTATACGGGATGGGAGACTACGGAGAGGGAGGTGATTCCGTCCATTTCTTGCTAATTGCCGCAAAAAACGGCCCGGAAGATACGGCTTCATTCGTTTTGGCGCACTATTTTCTACAGGGAGTTTGACTGGAGCGCGCCAGTCTTGTGCGGCGCCGCATCTTCCGTGCCGTTTTTTACGGCAATTAGGAAGAAATGGACGGAATCATCTCCCTCTCCATAGTCTCCCATCCCGTATACGAATACTCCACCCGAAATCTGCACCACCTCAGATTCGTGGGGTGATGCCTTTAAAGCAAACAGTAAAGTCTCTGGCTCAGCAATCCGCTTGGGATGCGCCAACGTGTTTGACAGCAATTCGAAATCGTTGTGATTTTACGACTGGCCTATGCAATGACTTGCGGGAGCTAGCAGATGTATCGAATCAGTGTTTTGTCCTCCGGAACGAGTCTGATACCTATTTATTGACCACGGAGAGAAGAAAAGAAATCAAATAGGTACTACCATCTGGTTAATAGTTCATAGCGCAAAACACAGAAGTGCAGGACATTTGGCATCAAAATTATAGATTTAAAATCAAGTAGATTTTACATCAAGATTTTCTAATCAATTCAATTTTACACCAAAATTAAAGATTTCAAATCAAGTAGATTTTACAGGTGCAGCAAGTGCACTTCTTACTGCTTATCCGATGACATACACTTGGAAGTAGTAGCTGTTAATTTCGGGACAACTCGAATGAAAGCAGCTGTGTTTCTGTTTGTCGGGAACTGCTGAAAGAACCTGATGAACGGGAAGTTCCAAATTCTCGCCCCTTTCTCCCTCGTCACTCCTGTTTGTTCACTGACAGCGGAAGACGTTGGATGTCAGAAACAACTTTGCGGCGTGGTGTTGAATCATAATGTAGGTAAAGTATAAAGCACGCAGGTCTTCCTGTGACACCTAAGGGAGATTCATGCTCTATTCGTTAAGTTTGAAAGTCAGCTGCTAACTGAGTTGGATCCTTCAGTGCAAATCCAAAGAGATCAACGCTTTTTTGTGGCTTGGAGAAAAATAATAAATGAAAAAATGTTATTGCCTCGGCAACTAACAAATGAATAATAATATTAACAAAAGTAATAAAAACACAATAATGGAATGTTTTCCAACAAATTAAGAGGATTATAAATTAGTTGTGTTAATTCAAAAAAATGATCTACGCTTGCATCTTCAATTCTTCACATTATTCTCTAATTAGTTTTTGTTTTAAAGCAGCATCGAGACTATTTATTCATATTCACCCTCATTCACCTAATATGTCCTCATTTCCACTTTTTTATTCGTTATGATTACACGCACTTTGGATAACATGAAAGAAAGTCTATTACGCTTAGCCTACTCAGAAATGTCCGAACTTTCGTCAAAGTTCTGGAAAGATCTAGAGATTGACAGTGTGAGAAACCGTAATAAAATATTTCCTAAAAAGAATTTTTTATGCAGAGATGTCAGATAAACATGATTGATATGGTTAGGTGAAATAAATGGAGATTAGACAAGAAAAAAAAAACAGGAAAAATGGTTCGGGAAGAAGGTACCGTCTCACCTAGACCAGGAACGAAAACGTTGAAAAAGCAGCATATTCCGGCTAGAGCTAGTGGCATACAAGGAATAGCTCTGCGAAAACGACCTTGTTGCTGAAATTAAAGATAAAACTATCGCAAATGACCTCAATTGTTTTAAGATCTTAGGTGCGTAAGATTTGAAGGGAAAACCTGTACAACTGAAATAGATATCCGCTCCGTATCAGTCTTTGCTTGCGGTTCCTCTTCAAAATCCATATCTAGAAGAGTTTCAGTAGTTCTTGGGGAATACTTCAGACGAATGAAGCATGAGTAAAACGCGAGTGTTCGTGAGGTGTTTATTCGTGGGCGTGGTCGAGCCGGATTGATATCTGTGAGTGTTGACTCGGTGTCAATTTCCACTGTCCTGATGAATTGAGAAACTGTTAAAAAGTCGGAAAAGCAGATACATAGGCACAATGAAGCAGTGGTTATTCGGACGTAACTCACTTAAGAAGAGGTAAAAATGGGAGGGAATTGAATTAACCGAAATTCACAGAATTAAATGAAAAGTGCTCCTAATCTACTGAAATATTTCTCAGGTCAGCAATTCTACTTCTGCAGACAGTAGATCAAATCTACCAGTACTGATGGTGTAGGCTTCACGCGTTTTTTTTTTTACCAAGGATCTACATACCTCGTTATCCTCGATCAGTCGAAAATGCTGTTTGCTGCCTAGTAGGCTTTCTGATATTAAAAGATAAACAGAATATTAAAAGCAAATTTTCGATGTTGAATTTTCTTGCACTAGTGTGTGAGATTCAAGTGTAGTTTTCAAGAACAGCGGTTAAAAATGCGAAACTGATCCTATCAGTCAAGGAATTGGTGACCTGCAGAACACCGAGAGGCCTCACCTCAGGAGCGGTTCCATCTCCGGAGGCAACTCTACAACCATCGGGGCGATGAAATAAAAGTACAGAACTTGTTTGGTCGAATAAACTAAGGATTCCGGCTGCTATTGACTCCTGGGTTTGTTGTAGATTTTTGCGTGCATACTAGCATTCATAAAAACCGAGCCTGTTCATTAGAAACTTTGATACTGTAACATCGGAAATTTCTGTGAGTGCTACCTTTGTTCAACTGTCCTATTCGCATATCTACAACTCCTATATCCCAGGACTCCCACAGCTGCTCCTTTTTAATGTGTGCAGCACTGGAGCGCGACTTGCGGAAGTGTTGGCTACATCTCCCATAGGGATGGTAAGCAACGTATCTCGTTTCATTCGGAGAAGCTCCCAACCACAATATTTCCAGCTCGGAAGCACAGGAGATCTTGTCTATTCACCGGCGCCAATTAGACTCACGTTAATTTCCACTAACGTCAGTTTACATACGTGTAGTCTATACTAATGTTTACAGAGCTGAGAAATAATCATCAATCTGAATCAGAAGTTGGTTGCACTTTTCAGGATGAAAAGACACGAAACTTGGTGATCTACACCTGAGGAGCGATGATAATTAGTCTTAACTGACTGGCGACATTGTTATTCCTACACATGTGAGGAAGGAAAGCAGCAGAGGATATCAGAGTGTTTTTATTGCTTCTTTAAATTATCACGAATTTTCTGAAAAAAAAATTCCGAAAAAAATTGAGAACGCTCAAAAGAAGAAATCACTGTGCTTTAAATTCCCCCAAGGACATTTGGAGAATTAGTTCATGCAAAATTCTGCAGTAGGAAAACAAACTCATTCTTCTCCTTGACGATTCATCCCGCAAGGAGAAAGATTGAATGCGATTAATTATACTGCTCACTGAAATGGAAGAATGAACCTAGAAAACTAATGAATGCACGGAAGGCGAACGAAGGAATAAATACGAAATATCGAGGATTACTAGACAAAACAAGATGCCACAATGGACCTCGCTTCTAATAGTGGATGCATTTGGAAATAGCTCTTAAATAGGAGCACAAATTCCCGGATGTTCTCTTCGAAGACGACCACCAGATCGAGGGAAAACTCTTGGTGATATGCACAATGCGAGACCCACAGGCTCAGCTGGTGTTGAATTATGATCAGGATGTATGGCATCGGGGCACAGTTGTTCAGGTCCACCATAACATCACGTTGATTCGAAACACATGTGTGTGTGTGTCTGGATTCCGGCCGCACGCTCATGAGTCGATGTTCGACCAGCTCATTGAGAGCGCAAAGTCGGAAGTAAATACGGTTCGTTGCTTCTGCTCATGTTCTACGTGTGACAAATAGTTTTGGTGACGAGAAACAAGGCGTCAGATCCGAGAACAAGTGGCACGACTTCAGCAGACGAAAATTAATCCTGGTTAATAGATCGAAACGACAAATCGTGTGGCCAGTTCTTTCTATTCTTTCTTTCGTTTCCTACATTTTCGACCGTTGCTTACCTGTAGTTTCTGTTCTGAGGAAGGTGAGAGTAGAAGTGGACAGATGCCAGCGAAGGTGAAAAAGTAAAGGACAAAGTGTTTGTCTTTGATATTGTAGTTTTAGATATAACCAAGCTACATAACAACCACAAGCGCCTTCAAATTTTTTTTTATGTAGTTTGAAGCAGAAAAAAAGATCGATCTAATTTTTGAGATAGAAAACCATTTGTTCTACTTTCAAGTATATTTGAAAAAATAACTGCGTAGTATGTATTTGCACGGGAAACATTTACAGTGCAAATAAATTCTCCACTTACCACAAATTTACGCCTTTTCAAATAATCACTTGAAATAATCTTTTGAAGAATGCTAAAATATGAAGACCAACGTGATCCTTTTTTTCTGAGGACGTCTCAAGGGTTAAAAGTACACTCCAAGAACACTATCTTTTTGATATTCTTTTCGTAATATTAGAAAACGTTCCACGTAAAAGAAACTGGAACATCAATTGAAAACGAGCCAGAAACAACAAAAGGAAGTCGAGGCCACAATTTTAGATCCCAATCACAAATCAGGATGGGATCATCCTTGTTCATCTGACGTTCAAAACCTAGAAACCTATTGACCTGACTGGATATGGCGGTTTTCTCCACAATTTCTGCATTGTGCTGACCGAAATCTCTTTTGTAACCCAGAAAAGAGATCAGTCTCATGCACTTTATTTTTCCTCAACTGCACCGAACACAAAATATTCATCAGTTAGGCTAGAAGTAGCTTCGAGAGTCTCCGTTTTCTGTTACTCATGTCATGAGTTGCGGGAGTGTAGTCATTAGTATTTTATCGATGTAAATCTAACGACGAAACAATAGCAAGTGAATAATAATAGTGTAACTAATCCACTACATTAACCTTGAACGAAGAGGGAACTAATCCAGGAGAACAAAAGTAGACTGGAAGACGGATTCAGACAACTACACGCAGTGACAGCAGCTGTTTTTCCGCAGTGTCAGTGGTGTTCATCGCCGCCCGCAGGAAGATGGCCTGCGCGTAATTTCTACTGCAGGAGAAGCAGCCGACCCAAAACACTTGAGGAATGGCGGTTGTTTTACGAACGCCACACTTTTCGACTACCGTCTGCGTATACGAGCGATAACATCTACTTGTTGCATTGAGAGGAAAGTTCGGATTACTTTTGCTCTCTTTGTTGATTGCTCATGAAATACTTGTTTTTACTCATTAGTTCACATACTCAAAATAGTCCTGAAATTAGGAGCAGAAAATGAAATGAAAAGAAGAATTGTGAAGAAAATTGCTTGAAAATACTACAGAAAAAACAATCTGATCAGCAGCGAAATCGATCAGAGTTCTGAAATATACCACAACCGCTTCCAATTTGATACTTTCAAATAGTCCAAATGCGGCTACCAAGACATCCAGCGTGAAAAATACTCTTTTTAAAAGAGAAATAGAACGTGTATCTGTAAGAAGCTCAAAAAATCTAGTTCGTAGAGGGGTTGTCAAGATCTTCTTGACGAGGTGATTGTTGATTTGTGTAGTCACATTGTGTTCCCATCCCGACACTTTCTTGGATGGTCGGTGTCCACTGTTGGACTGTTTAAAGACATCACCTCACGAATCTGGAGTAGTACGGGTTTCAGGTGGGTTATGCCTATAGGGGATCGTAGATTGGTGATTCCGTCCATTTCTTCCTAATTGTCCGGAAGAAAAAACGGCCCGAAGGGTGCGGCGCGTGTATAAAGCTGGCGCGCTCCAATACAACTCTTCGTGGACAACAGCGCCTCGGAACGCTGGAACCCGCATCTTCCTGGCCGTTTTTTACGGCAATTAAGAAGAAATTGACGGAATCACCCTCCTCTCCATAATCTACGACCCCATACAGGCATAACGCACCTGAAACCAGTACCACACCAGATTCGTGGGGTGATGCCTTTAAAATAGATTTTAGAGACGTTTTCCCCGGGATTTTTTTTTTTAGCTTTTTTGTTAGATTCAATATATGCAAGTAAGCCAATAAATTCTACTGACAAGACGATCTCTGAGATGTTTTGCTGTCTTGCCTTCTTTGTGAACCCTAAAGACGAATTTAGGGTCATTACGGATTAACAGGTTATTCCAATTTATTTCCATGTCAAATAATTCTTTGATTGTTTTTTTTTTCAGAATCTGCGTTATGTTGCCAACCTTGGTCGCCGTCCTCTGAGTGATAGTGATTACTCTAATTTCCTCTCATAAGTACGATTCAGATTCGTAACGTTTTGCAACGATTCATAAAGCAACGAAGCGGAAAAGTATCAGGAGACGGACGTGAGTGTGTTATCAGCTGAAAAACATGTCTGGCAAACTTTTCGCACATCTCCTCTCGAACCTCAACATGCTGTTGCTAAGAGAGTGCACGCAGGGTGCAGTATACATCCTAACATCTTTTGAGGTCATATCACAATCGCTACCTTCAATAGAAGGTGTAGACTCGGTACTGTGGCATCTAGTTTCTTTCTCATTTGTTTTCGTTGTGTTATTCGTTTCGTTACGTATTTAGTTAATGGAAAGCTGTCTTTTGGAGGTTGTTCCGACATTGTTGGCAGAAGTGTTCGTCTCTGTATAAGTCTCTTTCCTTCGTAAAACGAAACTGGATTCTCACTTATCGTTAGGAAGGCACCTCTCAGCACCTCTTTAGAGTGCATAAATGGAAAATAAAAAAGAATAAATGATATGTAACACAATGAATAATAAATGAAATAAAAATAAAAAACAGTAATAAGTTTTAATAAATAGTAGTAGTGAGTAAGAATGAATTAGAATTGGCGGTATAGTACGTAGTTCCAATCGCTGAGCCCCCTCATCAGTCTTACCGTGTCGTCAGCAAAGACAAATTAACTTTGTTGTCTCTCTACTGTTCTGACTGGTTCCAAAGATATTCTGAATGCTCCAAATACTCTAATGAATATCTAAGCTCCTACCCTCTCTCCCCGATGTTTCCTGTTCGCTGTTCCAGTGACTGACTATCGACTGGGTGAACCTTCCCTCTTGAAGCCAGAGGTAGTACTTCCTGCGGCGTTTTCATCGTCACAGCCAGATGAACAGCCTCATGAATAATTTTTCCATCATTCAGTACTATCTCAACGACAATTCACTTTTGCGTAAATGTCGTTGGATTCTACATTCGCCGCTGAGATGAGTCGTTCCGTTCATCACAAGCGGCTGTACGATGTACAGCCGCTTGTGATGAACGGATATTAGCTGGGGATCCTAGTTCAGATAGGTAGGTCACAGACAGAAATCTTGAAATCGTTTTGAACCAGGAAGTTATCTCAAATGTTAAAGTTAACGAAAGCAAAAAAAAAGAAAAGCAAAGCACTCGTAATTAAGCCTTTGCTGAAAGGAAGGCAGAAAGATTTTAAGAATTTAATACTTACTTACTTACTTAGATACTTAGATGGGCCGTCTTCACTGGAGGTGCGGGCCCCAGCATCTCTTCCACTCGTTTCGTTCCCTCGCCATTGTCATCCAAGATGTTCTCAAGCTTCGTGAGTGACGTTGACGAGGTCCTTGAGCCGTATCCAGCTGAGCTCTCAGCTGGTCCATCCGTGCAGCGAACACGTCACCCCATCTCGTTGGCGGTCTCCCTCGGGGGCGTTTAGCGTCCCTTGGGATCCACTCCAGCGTTCTCCTAGTCCATCTATCGTCGATTCTTCTCATGATGTGACCGGCCCATCTATGTTTTGCTTTCGATACATATTCCGCTGGGTCGCGAAGACGGGACATTCCTCTTAAGTCGGAGCTACGAAGACCGGCAAGGTGTTGTGTGCGCCGGTTAAACTTCAGGAGACATCTCTCAAGGGCTCTGTGTTTAGTAAGTAGCTTCCTAGACGTGGCCGCGGTGTCTGCCCACGTCTCCGCTGCGTAACAGAGCGCTGGAAGGACTGTCGAGTCGAACAGATGGGCACGAAGATCATGGTCCGTCAGTTGGTCCGTAGCTTCCCTGACGGCTGCGAATGCTGCCCATGCTGCTCTCATTCTTCTATTCAGTTCTTCCTTCAAGTCGTTTTCCATGTTAATAGAACGTCCGAGGTATACGTATGACGAAGTTTCCACGATTTGGGAGCCTTCAAGTTGTACTCCTCCGTCCTCGCAGTGCGCGTTCTTCATGAACTGTGTCTTCTTTCTGTTTATTCGTAGTCCTATTCTCTTCCCTGCTTCGTTCAATTCGTTGAGCATCGTTTCTGCTTCATTGGTACTGCTCGAAAAGAGAACGATGTCGTCCGCGAAACGAAGGTTCGAAAGAAATCTTCCATCAACACGTATGCCCCTTTCTTCCCGGATAGTGATTTCACTATCCATTGCAATGCAGCCGTGAACAGCTTCGGCGATATAGTATCGCCTTGTCGTACCCCCTTTCCAATGGGTATGGTGAGAGGGCGGTGGAAAAGCTGTATCCCAGTCGTGCATCGTTCGTAGCAATTGGCTAATGTCCTCACATACGACGCGTCCACACCTTGATCGACCAGCGCTGACAGTATTGCATTCGTTTCTACGCTGTCAAAGGCTTTCTCATAGTCGAGCTTTCTCATAGAATTTAATACTATGGAAAAAAATTGCAGAGAAATTCTAAATGTCTTGTCGGATTCACGGATTGTATTTTTGGTTAAAAAAATGTTCAGTTAGGAATGTAAATGTTAAAAACAAAGCACATAAAATGGTTTGTAAAAAAAAAGTTGAAGTAATCCCACAAGGAGCAACCCAATGGGTTCAAGAATGATTTGTGTGGCTGAGGACAAAAATTCGCAACGAAAACGGCGGCAAATGACTCGGGCGCACCTTCAGTAGCGTTGCTTTTCCTGCAGTTTTGTCATTAAATTATGCATGCCAGGGAAATTGCGTATTCATGAATACGGTGTGCGGCTCTCCTAGCTGAATTGGCGGATCCTGGACGCATTTGAATGCTTAGAAAAGGCTTTATGCATTTTAAATGAACAACGCCATTCGTAATGTTTTTTTTGCGATTACGAAAGCAAACATATTTTAATGTGGTGTTCACGGTTGAGCGTTAAAGTTCCATAAAATCTGTATCACATAATCGTTCGGCTGCTGCACTTCCTGCATCCGTTGTCTTCTAGACCAAGATCATTGCTTACACAAATAGAGGATTCTAATTTTGGCAGAGCGCCTTCTTTCCGGATTAGCTGATGAGATAAAAGACCACTCCTCTCCTTTCAACAGGGAGACGTATTGAGTTGAGATTCGCTGCCGCTCTGGCCTGCTCTACTAATGAGATTAATCTTAACAGAATAAAATAAATAAAATAATAATAAAATAAAACCTAAACGAATTTCTAAAGGTACTTAAAATATGTAATATGCTATCTAATGTAGAAATAAATATTCATAATATATAATATAAGAAAATATAAAATAAAAATAATAATTAAATAAAAAATGAGAGTCACGGGAAGCCTTGTCACCCTTCCAAGGAAGCTATGCTCCAAGTGACCAAAGCCTTCATGGTCACCAATTCTACTCCAGAGTACTTCCAGTGCACGGCAAAGAAAAGCTACGCCCCGCCACCGGCTTTATGAAGCCACTAGCCACAATCCATTCGGAAGATGTCTTCGGAAGCATCACCGGCACGCAGAATACCAAGCCAGACCCCGAATTGCCTATTAAATAATGGATTAATCAGAATTGACTGGTTTTTTTGACAAAGCAGGTCACATATAGGTTGGTCAAGCACAGATAAACCGATGTGAGAAGTACTGATGACAAATGTGCTAAAAGAACGTCACAATGCATCCGGAGATATGTAAAACTATCTCGAGGATGATCAGCAGCGGATTGTCGGATTGCTGGGTTCGCAGGAGCAATAAAGTTAATAATCTGCTACGAAATCCTGCTCTTATAAGATAACAAGACATAAGAATGTCAGAGAGTGAAGTTCGAATTTTTGAGAACTATCTTGGTACGTTTCTGATAATTACTTACTCACTTAAGTAAGTAACACATATATGAAGTGCAGAAGTGGAGCTTACAAATTTCCCGTTGTGGAGTGGAAAATTTATGAGTAGTTCAGCTGTTGAAATTTTCAACAGCTTGCTTTCATTTTTGCTTTTCTCGACACTGTAGCAAAAATTCCGGAGTGCTTTATCAGCTCAAACAAAAGTAGAAACATATAAACTTGTTACAAAGAAAACCATAGTTGCTGTTACAGTTCTCAAAGGCGAGTGTATTGACAGTCGTACGGTTAAAAAAGCCCAAACCCTAAGCGGTGATTCCGAAAACTAATCGAATACGCTAAACTCTGGTTCTACAGTAATGGAGGAGGATTATGTACAGGTTCGCGCATAGCCGGAAAAACACTGCGAAGAGTAAAGTGCAAGTCGATGTTGAACACTACTAATTCTTGGTCTTCGGCTTAAAAGAACACAAGAGAAACAGGTTTTGAGCCAAGGAGGTTGAAGCTATGTACCCACTTTAGCGGTTCCGCAGACAACACTCACGTAATTTAAATGCGAACATCTGTGCTGCCTTCCTCGCTTTTAATTTACGTGAGTAAGATTAGTGGTCGTAGGAAGAAAAACTTCCAAAAACTTCAATCGCATGATTGGGTTTTTAGGCAGTAGAAAAGATTTAGAGATATAGATGTTTGTACTGAGAGATTACAATATAAACATCTGCAGCTTTTGAATTGAAGACAACCTCCAAAACAAAAAAAAAAACATTAAAATGTTTTTGTTTCGGAGGTTGTCTTCAAGGGTGAGAATTTGTATCTTAAATAATTATAGTTTCGTTGACACCACCATGACAGCCACAAGATTTCCCTTAAAAGTGCAACTTCAATCGCACTGTCATATCCTTCGTATATAATATTAGATAATATAAATATTGTATCAGAAACTTGTAAATTGAAAGGAATTCTTATCTCTTATTTAAAAAAGTTAAAACCACACTGCTGATAGTGTGCTGTTTCTCCATTATTATCTAAGAGATCTAAAAGTTCCTTCTAAAGAAATACCGGAAAGTTGTAAATTGCTGCAAACTGCAAATCATTCAGTTGGGGATGCGCCAGTGGTCGGCCACACAACTGAACCACTTGAGGACTGTGAAAACGTGTGAGGACTGTAATGCAGGTGTAGCATTTTCTGGGCCATAAGGAATGTTCTGCTCTACGAATTGTTACGGTAGTAGATATGCACATTCTCCTAGACGTGGGTTGTCAGATTTCGATTTACTGTAAAGGTAACAGAAATGAGTTAAACCTTATCAATTCCGTGAGTAAAGTAGTGTTAGCTTAGTTAATTTCGCCTCAGCTGCTTGATTCAGGTATCCGGAACCTTAAGAACACAGTCAGTAAGAGGTTTCTCTGTGGCAGCATGATCGATCAGAGGTTCGATTCCGCCCCGTGCTAACAAATCCCTTCATCCTCCCAGGATCGATCAACTGGCACAAGACTTGTTGGGAAGATAAAAACATTGACTTGCTGCATTGGCTGTCCTCTGCTAGACGCTCTGTAGGCCAGCTACACGTTTGTAAACTTCAAACGACTTGGAATTGAAGTGAACGCGGTGGCGCATCCCAAGCGGATTAATTAACGCCAGACACCTTACCGTTTTTACTTCATGCGAACCGTTCAATGACTCTCGGGAGCATGTATCAAGTCAATGCCCGTTCAGGGAAAAAAAAGTCAATTCATCCATTCTTTGGGATGGGAGAGTTGGTTGGAGTCAGTGGATACGGGAGGAGTCGGGAGGAAAGAAACCAGTCAAACGTGAAGACGTTGCGGGGGATTTATCACTGCGCTATTCTCATCCGAAATTCAACCATACATATACTTGTAGTTTGTAAATGAACTCCATTAACTATATATCAACTATACTATCAGAAGGAAAATGCTAAGGTTGTGACATAGTAAAATCCCTTGCTTCTTTTGAGAGAGAGAAAAGGATCTTTAAAACAATTTATTGATCCAAAATAATGCTCTTATATTATAACGAATTGTGACCTTCGAAACATTTGGTTACAGGATCCTTATTTTATTAACTCGCCATGGTCTACCTACTCAAAGATCCAAAAAAGAATTCAGCAATATTTATAGCAGCATTGTGGAATGAAAGAAGTATCGCAAGGTGGTGGACAAGATTTCCAGTGTTTGCGGACAGGAAATAGTTGAAAGTTACAGTGAAAAAACAAAAGAGGGAACGTTGTATTTCGTGGAGCACTCTTTTCCGGAAAATGTGTTCAACACGAGCAACATTTGTGCACTCACTATGTCATGAGGAACAGTGGCACTCTCGGAATGTTGAGGAGAAATACAGACAAATGGATACGGTAGCGGTCTTATCTTTGTACATTTACAAGTGCACAGTTGACAAAAGCGCTGAACACATGACGAGTATGGGAATGAGAGTTGGGGAGAGAAATGAATGGGTGATGTCGCGACGATGAATATAACGCAGCGAGACGTTCCTCCATCGCCCGAATGTTTGACGAGCAGTGAGTGCCCTCGACGCGCTCCTCCTCTTGATTCATTGACGGCAGTGATTAAGCTCTGCTCGTATTGCAGACATCTTAGCTGACCCTCCGCTTTGTTCGAGGTGTCATATGGCGAGGCGAGTTCGTTTTGTACGCGTCGCATTCAGCGAGTTACTCAAATTTTTTGAAGCAGCTATTAATAAATCTCGCTTTCCAGAAATGTGCTAAATGCACATTCCACTAATTCGTAGTTCGTTTGCATGAACTACGAGGGCTGGAAGTCTGAAAAATTCAGTCAATCTCCCAATTTCCTCTAAATTAGGAATAATAGTGACATAATGTATATTAGAGCTACCGAAAACTACAGTCGTCAATCTAAAATCAAAGTTATCCGACCTGAACGTGGCAAATCACCTTCTCGGGGGTCTAATGCCAGTTCACAATTGTAACGAATGTTTTTTCTTTCGCCTTTTTTTCGTTACATCGCTATTTTTTCGAAACTCGAATAATATTCTGGTTCAAATACGCAATCCACTCGGTCTAATGCCCCAATATTTCTATAGCAAATAATATAGAAATAAATTGGTCTGTAGAAAAGATGCAGAAAAATTATTCACATTTCCAAAAATATATTGCACAACTCCAGAGGACGAAATCTCTTGCACCAAATGTGCACACATAACGGTCCATAACGTTAGAAAACAGCGTTACTTTCTGGAGGCGCCAATAAAACCCACGTCTCATAATAGTCGCAGATATGCAGCAGTGACAGGAATTGCCCAGTTTCGTCGTTTCAAGAAATGATCGAAAGAAACAGAAATAAAAGAGATTCTAATTTAAAAAAAGCGGTGAAAATGAACCTATAAGCAAAAGCAAGTTACAAAACATAACACTGATGACTGAATGAAATATGTGATTTGCTGGTAGTTTTTCGACAAGTGCTCTAACTTCAGCCCTAAGATAACGGTGCGAAGCTGAAGCTCAGCGGTAAGTATTTTCTGCCCCCTCAATTTTGTTTTTGTAGAATCCTGAATAATCTCCTTCTTTTGCTGGCCGACGCGGTGCGATTTTCGGTTTCTATTATCAGTAGTCATTCACAATCTCTCTAGTTTCATGGTTTTTCTGCTGTGCTCAAAGTCGCAGATGTAGTGTCTCTTTTAGCAACTTGGATTTGCATTTATTTCGCCTTTCTTTCCTGAGAGTACGATGAGAGACTCATTGGGTTATTTTCTCCTGGCTCAATTCTTATCAAGAAATCAAGTGCAGTCAATCAGTGCAGAAATCGTTTTGCATTGGATCTGTCTCATACTGAAGACTGATGTTCGTAATTGTTCACATTTTGTTAATATATTCGTCAAATTTTGTGAGGCCTTAAAAAGCCCTCGTCTTTAGTTTAGTCAGGTGGACGAGTCGCATGTAAAGCACGTTCACAGCGACCTGGAGATCAGTGCAACTGCACAAGCTGACGCGCCCGAGCGACGCAGTTTCCAACGGCGGTGATTCGTAGGTGATTTGCGACTTAGCTCGCTTCGCAGTTTCTCAAGTGCCGACGGCGGATCGGGGTGTTTTTTCTGGCTTTTTTCGCATCTTTTTGCTAATTCTTTTTTCTTTTCTATATTTTACGTCTCTTCCCTGGTGTTGGGTTCGCCGTATTTCCTTATCGTGTAAAGACCTCTTTGCACTTTTCTCTTCCTATGTTACTGTAACGGTCTTGCTTATGTTTTGCTGCTGAAATCAGGTTCAAGTTCAACACAAGTACTATGGAGATCTCCGGAAAAGTGAAAAGAGGGAATAAAGGGAATAGAGAACACCAAACAGAAATGCAAGATTAAAAGATGAAAAGAAAGAAGTAGAAAGCGGAAAGATGCAACAAACGCCCAGAAGAAGTACTTGTATCGGTCCACGAGCGGACTTTGTAAATTGCCAGAGAAACCGCGCGCAAGTCACTTGCGAGTGGTTAAAAACTGCGCCCTTTAGGCGCGACTGCTTGTGCAATTGGTGCGAGCTCCAGGTCGTTTTGACCCTGTGTAGCTGTGGGTTTTGCTGCACGTTTGTACGTGATGTTCTCATTTGTTTCTTGTAATTTTTTAATTGGGTATCTGTTCTCTTGGGTTATTTGCCTGGTAGTGCTGAGACAAAACCGTGTAAAAGTGGTGGAAGCGTTGGGTTTGCTACGCCAAATTACTGCTCTACATTAGGTATCTATATCTCTATTGTATTAACTCTGAATACTTCTTTTTTTCAAATGAACTTATCTCCGCTGTTATGTTAATTGCAACTGGTCCTGCTGCTACTATTGTTACTTCGGTTACTACTGCTACTATTAATAACTACTAATATTAGTAATACTATTAATACTAATAATATTGGTTCTGCGCCGACGACAAAACGAATATCTTATTGAAGATGTTTTTGCCAGTTCGTTTTGTTCGTGTTATGTGAACGCTTAAATAAACACTCTTAGTCTGTGTTTCTATGTTTTATATAACTGATATTTTATGCTTAAGTCTCCTTGTACTGATAACCTCAGTTCCATTCTGAGGAATCAGTCACTTGGTTTCGAGTGCATGATTATTTCTAAAGCAGAAAGACGTCACGAAGAGACCACTGCCACTGGTACACGTCATGACAAAATCCACAATAAGACAATCACCCGGGAAGCAGGGCGCAGCGATAAACCTTCAATGAGACAATCAACGGCGAAACAGGATAAAACGAAACTGTTGTACTTATTGGAAGACAAAAGTGCAGTTCTTCTAGGAGTTTAACGAAGGTTTGGAGTAAGGGAGTATGCGGTAGGCAGTTGTTAACTGAGGATAGCAGCAATAACCAGAACAAAATATTAGTCAGTGTTAAATAATTGCATACATAACAAAACATTATATTAATTTCCAGGCTTAGGACTAAAACATGGAAGCATCAACATTTCGTTTTGACAACACACATTATATTGACAATATGACTATAAGACCGCGCAGGTTCAAAATCCTGCCGATCTAAAATTTCACAAATGAGTTGGAGAAATAAAACCACTTCTAGAAGATGAGGAGTTTGATTGCATGTAGTTTTCAGCAGGTTTAGTCGTTATATTCTATTAAAAGTGGATTTTCATAGAGTATAATGACCAAGAAAGCCCAGATTCCCTCTAGTCTACGTGACCCTCTAGTCTTCTTGGAACTTGAATGAGACGAATTTCAACGTTTTTCGACTTCTTTTGGATTTCTCCATCTAAATTTCGAGAGAATCGAGCGACCCGAAAAGAAGAAATTTTGCATATTGGGATTCTCCTAGTCTCTTAGTATGGAAATATGGCTGATTTATGAAGACGCCGCCCCACTTTTCTGGAATGGTAAAACTTCTCAAAATCTCGATTTTTGCTCGCGCACCTAAAAATGTATGACCTTGAACAAAGTCTCGTAACTCTGAGCAGTTTATAGCTTCGCAGATTCCCATCTAGTATTTTGTAGCAGAGGATTTTCTCTATCAGATGCCGCATCACCAGATTTCCAGGTCGTCGAAGTTTTTCAAAAAATGGAAAAATGTGGAAAATGGAATTTTTCCCATCTTTGTCCCACCTACATAAATTCCAGAAAGACAAGGACGCTGCAAAAAACTGAAAAATATGGAATATAAAAAGTAAAAAGTCACTGGCGTATCAATCCACTCGGGATGCGCCAACGCGTTTTACTGGAATTCGTAATCGTTGGGGTTTTGGAACGCGTGTTGGCCTATACAATGACTTGTGGGGGCCAGCCGATGATCAAGTCAGTGTTTTTATCCTCCCAGACAAGTCTGGTACCAATTTGTCGATCCCGCAGGGATGAAAGGCTTGGTAAGCACTAGGGCGGATTCTAACCCTCGACCGTGTGGCTACAACGGACCTCTAACCGAGTGCGCCACACCCGCCCCATTATGTGAAGCTATGACAATATTTTATAACGAAAATAGAACGGATTCGAAATAAAAATACACCAGTATTTCAACAACATTTCAGAAAATTTCCTCCATCTAGTATTTTGTGTTTCTTCGCTTCTGTCAGTTACCGAATTTTACACTTGCTATTTTTTCCTCGCCTAATTTTGGTTTTTGCTTTGGAGAAACAACAAAATTTCTTTTCCATTTTTTCCAATATATTTTTTCCAATTTCCAATACACTGAATTAGCAGCAACAGAGAACCGTCGCAGCAACACTTGAGGAGAAGAAAAAGAGGGAAAAAAGAAAAAGAAGGGGGCGGTGGTGCAGAGCATAATTGCAGTGATCTTGTGCAACGGAAACAGTGGGAAACAGAAGGTACGAGTTCGCTTCGTTCGTCGTTCATCTCTGCATCTTCGCATGACTGTCTGAATTCTAGAATGCCATTGTTTGTTCCTTTGTTATCACGTAATCTCTCTCGAAGTGAAATCCTTTGTACATTAAGGATGTGCCTAACTCTTTGATACAAATTGTACCACTTTATTCAGATTGAGATTTGTCTTGATATCAACCCTCAACTGCAGCTGCCTATCATCAGTAGTCTTTTCAATTATGAATGAGAACCTCGTAATGTTCTCAATGATCAGAGGGTTGTAATCTTTTTTTAATGTTCTTTGTTCCATTTCTGTTTGCGCTTCTGCCTGTAGATCTTTACGTCTTTATGGGGATGGAAGAGTAAAGAGTAGTTTTCAAGGAAGGATTTTCAATAATTCGCTTGAGCCTTCGCTAAACGTGCTAAGTGCTATTCAAGTTTCAACTGCCATTTAGCAAAAATGGAGTGCCAGCGTTTTCCACACTTGGTAGAAAGTGCTGCGAAAGTGGACGGTCATCTGCGGGCGCATAAACCCAGAATTTCTACTAACAGTGATCGAGGCCGTTCGTAAAACGGCTACGCTGTGCAGATGTCTCGAACACAATGGAATGAAGCATGGAAATCGGCCAAATTTACGACTCGGCTGCAGCATTTCACGACTTCGAGGAGACTGACTAAGGCATCTCCATTTCATCTACACGGCAAGTGGTGATGCTCTGCAATCCATTAAAACGGTCGTTATATAACCACGACTCTATAAAAATGAGTACTCCAACGCCATTTTCAAAACCACTGGAAAATTCTGCAACGCTATAACAACAGTCCTCACAGATAAATGTTTCGTAAGCTGTTGATGTTAGTTCCCTAATCCTTGTTTGATGTCAAAGTATTATAACATGGTGAAATCGCAATGAATACGAGGATTCTAAGTCGTGCTAAACAACGACTTATAAGTAACTTATAAGCAACGACTTATTTTATTAGTGATGGTAGTACTAATGGCATCGTTACGTCGTCGCCAGCGTTCTTAAAATCGTGGAACTTCATGGTCTTCTCCCACACGATAAAGAGGCAAACCACAAAATGCGGTTAGAAACGGAGACAAGAAACATGAGTAGAAAAAGAGCAACATTCAACAATGTGATCATTGCTAAAAAAAATCTGTATTCTCTTATGGATATATAGTCGGGTCGACAAACGACATGGAGCACAGTGCAGTTGCGTAAGCGGTTGCGCTCGAAGCGCTGCGGTGGAGCGTAGCGGTTAGGATCGAGGACCCCTACTAACACCGTTCCCTGCTGCAGTTAGCGATGACACCTCGATTCCAACCGCTATTTTGTTTTGCCTCTACTGTGAACTACAGAAACAAGACCTTGCACATCAAGAATTCCTGCGAATCATTCAGCCCACAATCAGCCTTTTCTCCATAATATCGTATTTATTCTACAACTGCGCTTCTTGACAGAAAATCCCTTGCGGTCGAGTCATGTTGGTCTGGAAGTATGTAATAAGAAGTAAGTAATCTGGCAGATAATTTCGTTATTGAGAGCGGAATATAAATATAATATATCCAATAAGTACTTTTGAAATAAAACTTCTAGAACAGAAATCAGACTGAAGGCCAAATCAGAATATGGTTAGCTCGCAATCCTAACGCATAGCTGAAGAAATGTCCCTTCGCAGAGACTCCACTGCACTG
Organism: Necator americanus; assembly: GCF_031761385.1. Lineage (NCBI taxonomy): Eukaryota > Metazoa > Nematoda > Chromadorea > Rhabditida > Ancylostomatidae > Necator > Necator americanus. The sequence continues at coordinate 25,576,035 of NC_087372.1, read as the reverse complement.
GGAGCAAACTGGTCAAAGATCTGAATTTTTGACAAAAATGAAAGAACGCCAGGAAATTTCTTATGTGACTAACAACATCAGAATTAAGAGGAAAGTTGTTGCTAAAGACGCCTCTTTTGTGACTTCCTATTTCCGTAACACCTTTCCACTTCCTCGGCAATCTTGGAAGCAACATGCAACACGATTTCTGAGGTAGTAGATTTGAGAGCTTTACGAAATTACATAAGGGACAAACAACATATTTTTGCGTGTGGTTCAGGGCCAAATATGAGTCGAAAGACGTTGACCACTTCTGTCGTACTGAAGGATAGACGTCTTCTATCCTTCGTTTTTCATAATCTCTGGTCTAGTCTGTTGATGTAATCCAAAACTGAATCTATTGTGCTCTTCACCTTGTGAATATATGCAAAACTCCAAGCGTACTGGTAATTTATTTGGGAAACTCCAAACGTCGTGCAGTAGGTATTTACTGATGGTTTTAGTACTTTTAAGGTACCTAAAATTTCAAATACGGAAATACCCAGAACTCTGTTTATGGCATTTGAGAATTTGAGAACCCGTTTTCTTTTCTGCCCCAAAAAGACTCCTCCAGACACCATCCCAGCTTCCGACAAAATGCGGCAGAATGCGAAATATGATCCGTGCTTTGTTGACAGTTCCTCGTCCGTCTCGCACTCCACAATTTGCCTATCTGTTGTTCATATCCTCTTCAGTTCGACATGCTTGCGACACATCTCACTCGCCTGGTCTATTCTCTATTACATTTCCAGAGTTGTTTCCCGTGTCATAATTTCACATGCCAAACGTCATAAATAAGCGATTATATTCACGAGAACTTCTGCAAGGCTATCTCGTAACAACAAATATTATTTTTGGGACTACTACTACTGAAAAAATCACCTGAACTTGTTTGTGATGTTAGTGGTTGAAAAAGAGCGGGTTTCTGTTATACTCCCACGTTTAACAGATTCGCACTTTCCTCTTAATTTGACACAGTTCCACTAATTGAATGTTATTGCAAGTTCGACTTTACTTGGATTTTGGTATGTTGAGGATTGTCTGTTTATGAATTAAAAAAACAGATTGTGATAAATACAGTGTCTGTTCCTTCTAATGTTTCGGCATTCAAAGTCGAGACAGTCATAGTGTTTAATCTGAAACGTTCCATTTGTGGGAGGTATTCATGCAATACCTCAAACCGAGGTTGATTGAGCACAATCGTTCTACATCTCTCCCCTCTGTGGTGTCTTCGTGGTACTAACGGACCAACATGGTAGCGGACCTATAAAGGTCTTCATACAGAATCTTCTCGTTGGCTCCCCTTTTACTCGTTTTTGGACTTCCAGCACTTATCTATAACGTGGAAAAGCAGTAGTGTAGTGGGCTCCACTGACCGTTTGAAAGCGTCTAACGCCAACTGGTCCCTGAAGGAATCCGATGTCATAACTTGATTACCGGCTTCGTCTGGAAAGAAAAAGAAAAAACACTGATTTGATACATCGGTTGGTGTCTGCAAGTCACTGGCTAGACCACATACGCGTTCACAAACCTCGAACGATTCCGAATGTGTTTGGGATCGACTAAAGTCGAGCGCATCATAATCTTGGCAAGCGTCTTCAAAGTGCTGTGGGCTGAAATTCCATGTTCCTATAACAGGAGAAGTATTTGTTGTGCCATGTTTCATGAACTCGTTATGCCACACAGATTCTTTTAGCTGGATACGAATGATTGCCGGTGTACCGTGCAATAGAGTATTGAATAAGTTGCACCAGGAACTATACAGTAGCCTGCTCTGCAGTGTGGGCCTCTCCACTGTTTGAAATGAAACAGAAGAAGTTATTTATTCAAATTTTTGAAGTTCGTTTTCTTAAGATCTGCGTCACTTCCATAGCTGGTTCCATGCTTGCGTGAAAGTCACTTGTATCGGCTGATGGGAGAGGCAGGCACTAATTGTTCTTCTTAACCTATCCAGTGCGGGGCGCTAACGCTGGCATATAAAATTGGTTACCAAAATGTTCTAAATGACATGCTGATTACGGATAAATAAAATATTTTGTTCAATTTTGAGCAAAAAGCGCGAGTCCTGCAAACACCTTATCCTGACGTCGGAGATGTAACCACGGGAGGTGCCAGTGGCAGAATTTCGGGCGTGTAAAGTAACTTATTAATGCTTTTTCAAAACTAAATTGTGGAAGTATAGCTGAAATCATTTGCTTTCGAATTATATGTCCAAAATTTCATTTTGGTTACTCTTTAGAATCCGTACGGTTTGCGACAAATTAATCCATCAGAGGCGGTTTTTTTTTGCAAAAGTATGTAGCGGTGTTGTTAGTCTTGCGACGCAAAGAGATAATTGCGATGCTGTACATGGTTGAGGACCAAGCATCACTGAAGGAAACATATTGGAATGTATTTACTTTTGTTTCTAATACTCAGTTCAACTGGTACCATAGCTGTGTACCATAGCTGCAATACAAGACTTGTTTCCGCCCTCCATCTCCATGTGGTAGCGGAAGGGCTCCTCGTTTTCTTTTTTAAATCTTTTCTTTGTTTAAATATGTTGGATAAAAGGAAAGCTTTCTCAGCACTTTTTTGTTCGAGAGAACAGAAGTACTTGGAGTTTTGATTTTTCTGCATATTTTCTTCTGTTATCTTCTTGTTACATGTGACTACATAATTCCTCGGGTAGATTAAGTGTTGGGGGTACTGTGGTATGTTTTGAGGGATTTGCAGAAGAAGGTGTTACTAGCACTAAATCGCATCGGACCATCTTGTAACTATATTCATGTTAAGGCGTCATCATTTCTTTTTAACATTCAGTATATGTCACTTCGCTGAAGTGTAAACAATCTACTTTCTTTGTACACTATCTGTGTCAACCTTTGTGCTAATAAAACACAATCTGCGAAAAACGCTGCTTTTTTCATTAGTTCAGAGAAAAGGGCAGCTGATGGAGATGGATGGCTTGAGAAGAACACAGGGAATATGTTCTGTCAGTAAAAGCATGTGAGTAGTGATGCCGGGTTTTAAAAGCGTCGATTTTGACACCATCGACAAAGAACGCTCAAGGAGGCCAGAAGAGCTTAGAGACGCTGACATGGAAGCTTTATGAGATCAAGACTCATCCCAAACTGAAAAGAGGCCGGCTGAAACCTTGGGAATGACTCAACAAGCGATTTCAAGCCGTCTCCAGGGTATGGTGCAAAAATATGGAAGTTGGGTTCCGTATGAATTCAACTTAAGAAACGTCGAACTCCGGTTTTCACGTGTGAACAACTGCTCCAAAAGTAAACGGTTTTTGCTTTAATTCATGACGGGAGACCAAAAATAGATTCACAGCAAAGACACGAAGTGCAGAAAATTATGAATTCAACCCAGCCATGCATCAACTTCAACGCAAAAACCGAATGTTAGTGGCAAGAAACTGATGCTGTGCATCTAGTGGGATCAGCTTGGAGTGATCTATTATGAGCTATTCCAACTTAACGGAATCATCACTAAGGAGCGCTACCAACAACCGTTGATGCAACTGAGCCGAGCATTCAACCTCAAACGCCCACAATATGCCAAAAGACATGGCAACGTGATCCTTCGACGCAACAGCCCTCGGTCACATGTTGAAAAAATTTTCAAAGAAACTTTGGAGGCGCTTCAATGGGATGTTCTACTCCACCCGCTGTACTCACCAGACATTGGTCCTTCTGACTATCAGTTGTTCTTGTCAATGACCAATAGCACTTCTCTTCTTACGAAGAAGCCAAAAATTGGTTCGATTTTTGGGTCCCTCGCCTCAAAAGGCGAGGGATTTTTTTCACATTGCATCAGTTTCCCTGAATAAATCTTCAAAGCTACAAAAAAAACCCCAAAACTTATTTGTACCCCCAATAATATACCTGTTGATGAGTACTTTTCTGTTGTTAAGATGAAGCATCCCACAAAATCCGATATTATATTTACAATTTTATTTTTCCGCACTAGATTTTACATGTCGAAGGGTCAAAGTTTCAAAGTGAGGTGGAAGATAACAGCTGCCATATGTAAAACGTGACATATTTGATTGGCAGGAAAGTTAGTGTTATTTTGGTTCCAAACAATGCACTTTCCTAGCGGTTTGGTTCCATTTAGAAAGCTTCGAATTTAAGTTGCGTCCTCAAAAATTACATCTTAGCTTTCATAGAGGATTATATTCACGAAAAAGGGAGGCTTTATCCGTACCCTATCACATTGTGATGGTTGGAAGTAATTAGGCAAATAAGGTCGGTATTGAAAGCAGCCGATAACAAATAGTTGGCACCTACAGATGGCCTGAGAACGCAGAGCAAATTAATTCGCTTTTTTTCGGACTTTCTCTTTGAGTGAAAGACAGTGTTTGAGGAGATTCTCAATAACGACTCCACATCTATTAAGCGCACAGCTTTCTATTTCTACTGCTTAAAGGCATCACCCCACGAATCTGAGGTGGTACGGATTTCAGGTGGAGTATTCTTATAAGGGATAGTAGATTATGGAAAAGGAGTGATTCCGTCCATTTCTTCCTAATTGCCATAAAAAACAGCCCGGAAGATACGGCTTCGGGCGTTCCGGTGCGCTATTTTCTACGAGAAGTTCGATTGGAGCGCGCATCTTCCGGGCCGTTTTTTACGGCAATTAGCAAGAAATGGACGGAATCACCCACCTCCCCATAATCTACTATCCCGTATACGAATACTCCACCTGAAATCCGTACCACCTCAGATTCGTGGGGTGATGCCTTTAAAATAACTGTGGAATTGTCACCAGTTTCTTTTCTTATCGTTCTGAAACACCCCAATCAACAGCGGAATGCTGTCCAGTTCTTTTTCTTTGATTTACAGAGAGCTTGGAGCAAACAGTTTCTACACGTAGATAGCATCGCTTTGTTCGAATCGATCGTAGAGCAAAATGTCGCTAACGATGGTTAACCGGTTAAGGAAACATTTTAGAGCATCAATTAACAACAAACTAGAAGTATTTTGCAGCCCAGTTTTAAGGGATTTGAAATGACAAACACTTCACTCTAACAAACGAAGAGATCAGTAATGATCGCTCCACGTTCGATGGCGCCACCCACCTCACGGGCGGTAGGAAGGCCCTTCGATGCTAAGGTACGATCTACCCTTCCATTTGTAATTAGGAAATCCGAAAGTAAGCTCAGGATTTTCCTTGCTGGACAGATAAGACGTTTGTCCGGATAAATCACTTTCGATTTCACCCTTTCAGGCTTTGAAGAAGGCGAACTCGCCAAAACATCAGTCAAGAATAAATGATTGTAACAACTTGTAACAACTCTGTGTCCTGCTGAAATCCATAAGTCAATAAGTCATGCTAATGATGAATTATTCTCAAAAATTGTTTCCTTTTCATTCCATTCCACAGAGAAAGCCTGAGATAAAGTTTTGGCGTTAATCAATCCACTTGGGACGCGCCACCACGTTCACTTCAATTCACAATTGCTTGACGTTTACCAACGTGTAACTGGCCTATACAATGACTTCTGGCGGATATGTCAAATCAGTGTGTTTTTTTTCTCCCAGACAAGTCTGGTACCAACTTGTCGACCCCGGTGGGATGAAAGGTTTGGTGAGCACTAGGGCGGATTCGAACCTCTGATTGATCGTGCAAACGGCGGAACCTCTCGCCGACTACACTACACCCGCCCCTAAATCCTGAGATGAAGCCCCAAAGGGCCCTGAGTGTCTTATTTTCGCGTCTTCCCACAGTATTCATTTCTTTCAGTTATCAAGATTGGCGAAAGCCATATGTGTTGATTGTTGTTGTGTTGATTGGCGAAAGCGAGATTATATCTTCAATCGTTCAATCAATCGAGAAGAAAAAACGTGAGGAGAGAAGTGCGAGTCGCTACAGTCAAGAACGTGAAACGTACAAACATGGAAATTTCCTTCAAATCAGGAATGGAAAATGAGACAGAATACCGGATTTTCCAACTTTTCGCATTTATAACTAACTTATCTGTGTGTCGTAGAAATTTCAATGCACCGACTATTCAATTAGCTGAGTGCGATGCAGTGCTACTGTCATCGATGCCCATGTGATTTCAAAAGCGTCCTTCGCCTACGTCAATCAGCATAACGAGGCCCTTGTGCACTTTGATGCTCTACGCTTTTCGCCAGATTTTACTCGTTGAGCTATGAGCGAATGGTTGCGTAGGTTGTTCCAAAGCTTCCGCGCGTTTCCGGACCCTTATGTGGCCATTCACGCTGCAAAAAAAAAATCGCGTGTTGTTGTCGCTTCCGGTCTCTTCTGGGAAGTTCGATTGTTGCTCGCTTTCTTTGTCCATCATCCTTTGTTCTCTTTCATTGGCCTTCATTTTATTTTTAGCGACCGCATATTTCCATGCAGTATTCTACGTTTATTTCTGCTTTCGCTGATATACGTCAGCAGAATTTGATGAATAGATTTGCTTAATGGCGCATCATGTCGCATCGAAGCGTTTATGCATCGTTTCATGTGCTTGTAGCACTTCTTTCTAACTATTTCAGTAGGTTCCCGTTTCGGTTTTGTTTTTCAATCCTGTTAGCAGTTTGCACAGAGAATCAGAGTGAAGCAGTTGCATGAAAACACAACAGCTTTCCCTTTAAAAGAATAAAACCCCAATATTTCCTTAGATTTCTCTTTTAGCGGGAAGCAAACCGGATAAGATACGCCTCAGTGGCTTTGTTTTTCTGGATGGTTGCTTTCGAACACAATACGTCCCCTCATTATCACATCGGTGTGGATTCCACCATTCGTTTAGTCCTTTTGGAGGAGGTTGAAGATTATGTTATGATTAATTTGTAATGTGGTCGAATAATGCATGCGTCAAATTATCTGGAGACAGGGTTTTACCGCGAAAGAACCTCAACATCAGTTTCACAATGAAAATGAACCGATAAAGCATGTGAACTTGGTTTTCGTGATTATGACATTTCCTACGTCATATTTTGACAAATCTCGCTGATTCTTTGTTCTGTTTCGATCTGAGCAGATGCGCTAAGGGATGACACAGGCGAACTGCAAACTCAGAAGAACTCAGACACGAGGGGTCCCGAGATCACCAGAGTGCTTTTGTTTCCTAGCATCCAGGTCCTCACATCTGCGGAAACCTTTTGTCAGGTCGAGGTCACTGATTCGCCTGAGGCTATGGATTAGCAGATTTAAAATTGCAGGTAGTGTGGTTTTCTGCAGTAGGTAAGAGGTTTGCTGCCTTTCAACCCTTCGCAGTCGACAAATTGGCACTAGAGTTGTCTGGGACAACAAAAACACCGAGTAGACGCATTGGATCCCAGTGCGCTGCGCCCTTCAAAATTGGATATTATCAGCATTAATATTTCTGTGGTCTGTTCGGGCGAGTGTGGGGCAGTCGGTTAGAGGTCTGTTGTAGCCAAACGGTCGATGGTCTGAAACTTAAGGCAAACCAAGCCTTTCATCCCTCCTCGGTCGACAAATTGGTACCAGACTTGTCTGGGAGGATAAAAACACTTACTTGATCATCGGTTGGCCCCCGCAAGAGTAGGCCAACGCGCGTTCCAAAACCTCAGCGAATACGAATTCCAGTAAAACGCGTTGGTGCATCCCAAGTGGATTGATACCCCAGTGACTTTATTCTTTATCCCTTTGATATAGCTGCTTTCTTCGTACTGACTGTCGCGTTGCGGGCTGTTCAAACAAGGCCTTTGCCAACAACATATCCTCAAATGAAGGATGTGGAACTTCCCTTGCTATCGTGTTCAAATTCAATTTTTCTTATGGAGTTTTGTTTTCGCTCAGTCCCACGTCCTCGCAGCAGTTGCTACTTTTTCTTTTTTGAAAAAAAAGCCCAAAGTATGTTTAATTGATTTTCAAATGGCTGTGAATGAGAAAATAAGAATGGATAATCTGTCCTTCCGTTTCCTAAATCACCAGACAATAACTCATTTGTTTTGTGCTTCGACCCTAATAGGCCCGTATGTGTAAACAATTAGACAATAAAATATGCTAATTTTACTTTTTCGTTGTATATTAATTCTCAAAAGTTGAATTAATTTGGCTGGAGACGGAAAAAGCCAAAGCGTAAACTGTGTGTTTACACTTTGGGTAAAACAAAATATTAGTCTAATAATATCTAAGTATAATATAATAATAATTAGTTATGAATAACTGTTATTTTAAAATCATGCTAACTTTAATGACCACATGCAGCGAGCTCAGCGCGTTCTTTGATGGAAACAAATCCTCAAGTTCTATTGGAACTCGTTAAAAATAGTACATGACTTCTATGCATATGTAGTTGAACTCCTTGCGAGCCGGAATGAGTAGAGGACGGCCACGAAGATCCACGCAAGACGCTTTTTATAACTGTTTGTTTTGGTGAAGTCAACCGAAAAATAGCCAGTGCCCAGCCATTTTTCACAAATCTACTCCTGTTTTCGGAGGGTGTGCTAAAACTGGAAGCACACACTCTTTGTTACGGCTAATGTTTCTGCTCTGTCGCTTTCGTCAGAGTCTGGAAAGTAGGAACATTTGTGACGTATTCTCGCCAATACCTCATCCACAATCCCAGCTCTTGCTTCGCATTGATAATCGGCCAGTTGCACTCATTATGCGAAGATTACAGGAAAGTCGAGTTTTTACGCTTCTGTTGGCACACATTCCACAGTTATTTCATGAACAAACGCAGCCAAACTTTGATTAATGCTTCTTTGAACCATTTTACACATTTGGGTCCTGAAAATCATTTATTTATTGTTTTAATGCATTTTCATCGCTCAACGTATCTGTCCCATGTAGCATGAAAGTCGCCATTCTGCACATTCTCTGTGTTATCCTGAGAATAGCTTTCTGTTTCCATACTCGGCTACCTTTGAATCTTGGCGTATGTGAACACTGTGGATGGACTGCGGATGTTGCTGTGCAAGTCACTTGAGGTGTGCCCCAAAATTGTGGTCGTACTTCATTTACAACTAATATTTCATCGCTACAATCCGTCGAAGCACAGGAAACCAGACACTCAGATGATTTATCCTCACCCTACAGAAAGTATGCAAGTGTCTAGGGCACTGAAAAACTGCAAAAGTGGTAAGAAAGTGGTTACCCTACAGAATGAACTGAAGAAACAGACTACTTCGCGCCAAAACTATGGATCGCGAATGTTTCTGAGTTGACTACTTATTTTCCTTACACATCGGAGAAAATTGACTGGGAAGAAGAAGCTGGGATACGAATTCCTTGTGGTTCCAATAGCTTCCTAACAAAAAATAGACGTCGCATTTCTGTTGTACCAACGTTGTAATGCAAATATATAGACATCATATTCTACAAATGGAAGCAACGGCATATGGCACGTCAGGCGGCTGCAAATGTAAACGAGGCGTTGGGCGATGGGACAACTACTCGCTTAACCGTCAAAAACTTCATCCCAGATGCTGGATCATCCAGGCGTGAACTCACGGAGAATGCTGTAGTGGGACCCTTGGTCGACGTCAGGGTCTACAGCTCTGCGAGTTGGCAGCGCCAATCCGAGAAAAGCAACTGAAACGTCCCGCCCTTAATCACCTCCTCGACAACGTGCGACCGCATGTCTCTTCAGCCACCTGCCTCCGAATTAAGGCCCTCGGTTGGAAAACGGTCCCCCACCCACACCTCCCCTGTACTGGACCCATCAGGTTACCATTCGTTCGGGACCTTAAGCATTGCCCGAAGCAAAAGTTGCTTATGTCTTTCACTGACCTCCTGTTTGCGAGTTGTCCTCTTGACTTTCAGCCGCCCAGCTTCTAGTCCCAGGGAATGGTAGTTCCAGAAGGATGGAAAATTGGTGATTATCGAATCGCGATGATTAATGTGTGATAAAGAAACTGTGACACTGAAAAGGGCACGTGTGTGTAAAAAAATAAGTACCCAATCTAATACAAAGCACCGTAGGTTCAGCCTTTTGCGTAGGCCAAAACCCGCAGAGAGTTCAGTGATGACTGCTGATGGCTATTGTTTAGGTCATTGTTAATCGTCGTTCATTTAGTTAGAAAACGTCTTCTCATAATTTCTATGAAAATGGCTTATTCTCGAACAGCAGTGCTGAAGATTCAACAGAACGACTGCAATGTACCGCATCTCTGGATCGCTAGTCTGGTTTTCGCAGTGTAGAGACTGCCTTCGGAGTGTTCTTTCTCGCATAACTTCTCCTTCATTCGAAACACAAATATTTCGATGTGTTTTAGTGCCTTTGACACATTCCTTTCGTGACTGGAAGCAGATAAGGTAACAACGAACGTAGAATATTCTTGTTTGTTGAACCCCAGCATTTTGTTTCGATGCTCCTTGACAGCTTTTCTTTGAGCGACAATTTCCGAACCAAAGGAAAAACACCAAAGACTCATACTTCAACCCAATCAAATTATTTCAACATGAATAGGTGGACTTATAAGATGGTTATCAGTTCGAGTTCTCCTGTCATCATTCACACAGAGATCATTCTCGAGGCAGGAGTGACGAACTTACAAACCTCAATTCTCCGAAATTCAAACTAGCCGCGAACGGTCGTTGTGCGAAGAAGTCACGGGAAGAAATGGAGACCTATTCTATTCACCAGCATTTGACACATTCATCAAGCCACTGGAAGCAGAACAACACTCCAAAGTAGCGACTTTGAATGGTTCTCAAAATATATGAACACAATAGAATAATTACTTAGACGTCATGGTCAGAACGTTTCTGAAAGAAATTCGATTGTGTTTGTTTTTAATGCAACAATGAAAAGAAACAACACTTGCGCGTTCCGCACATTCTGTGGATGAGCTGCCCTCAGAAGATTTTTTGAAGCAGTTGACGAATGCAGCGCAACAGCAAAATGACCCAGTTGCGTTTTTTGAATGCTTCGATGTCTCCTAAGGCCAAGCAGCTCAGTCATCGCTTACAATAAGGAGATAAACTGACAGTAGGCTTCTCTTAAATGATATGGACACTGGCTTGTCGTAACGATTTTTGCAAAATCTTGCAAAAACAAGCCGTTACGACAAGCCAGTGTCCATATCAATATGACTTTTTGTGCCGCATTAAAAAAATACATATATGTAGTATGAATTTTTACGGTCTTTAGTAGAATCTTCTAACCCCTCGGCTCTATCTAAAGGAACTGAACGCTCCCAAACATTATCATTTCCTATTCTGTACAAGAAACAGGTTTGTTCGCCTTTTGTACAGTTTTTTTTCTCGGTTTTTTGACTCCTTAGGTTTAGTCGCCTAGAAGAACTGTAGGTTTTTAAGACCTAATAACTTCTGAAACCACCTTTCGATGAATGGAATCTTGACTTATAGGAATTCCTCTGTTGTTGGCATCCGCCAACTCTTACTACTGAGTAGTTTTGTAGCCTCAGCTCAACTCCATCGGCTTCCTCAACTGGGATAAGCGGACCACATTTTGCTTTGCGCGAAAATTAACACTAAAACATGCACCATTGATTGTAGTTATCTCTTAACGTATAAAGACAATCCCTCTGCATAAAATGCACCACCTACGAGGTTTTTCGATGGGACTGACAATTACTCAGGGTCTTCAGCAGAAGGAAGGACAAATCCGAGAATCCTCAGCAGAAGAAAGACAAACAGCAGCAAGTAGAGAATACAACATGAAGATATATGCGTAGTGTGAGTAACAGTTCGTCTACAGGTGTTAGGAGAAATGTTGTGAAGGAATTACAATAACTTCATATTTTTACCCGCGATAATACTTTGTGCACTCACTTGACTTAGTTTTAATTAAATTTTAAATTTTTCGATTAGTCGCAACTTCGCCGAGGTGTGTCTTCCTTACGCATATCCGAGCCCTTTCTGTTCGATTTTCAACCGGAGTTCGCACGGAATCTATCTATCTACTCCATGATCTGCGAATCTTTACATCTTGATTAAACTGCCTTTCAACACTAAATGTCTTCAGATCTTCTTTTTTCACTCCGTCGAAAATCTTCTTTTACGACCAGGATGCTATCTTGAGTTTGGGAGCATCCGTCGGGACAATTTGCACACGATGATCAGTGGGTCACCTTATAATGTGATAAAAAAGAGCGAACGCGGTTCCCTGAATACTTTGGAAGGCCGCTCAAGGTGTTGACGTTTTCTACTTGTCGTCTGCTGGCACACCACATCCAGTTTCGAGTAAAGTTCTCTGCTGTGGCACACCATAGGCCAGAAGTAGCCTGACAGTTGTCTAAACAGCTTCCTTTTCATGCTTCCTTTTCAAAATTGTCCATCCCTGTCACCGACACTGCCCAAGTCTGGAATCCGTACATCATAATAGGGCGTATTGCGGCTAAGCACACTCGCAGTCGACTTCGTTGGCGATTGGGGTCGATCACGGGCACTTGGTCAATGAGTTGAATGCAGAAAAGGCCGTAGTGGTTTTCTTGCAACAATCTTTTGTGATTATGCTACGTCGAGTTCATGTTCAGTGGAACATTTGCAGTTCGGTTTGTTTCCAGCCCTAAACACATGTCGCACCACTAGGACTAAGAAAATCCAAAACTTACCTTTTACTAACATTCTCCACTCATCCATATAGTAGTTTTTTCTACAAGGAACCCATTCAGTTGAAATTAATTGGCACGGATTTTGTTGATATTTTAAGCCCTCTTAGAGTAAAAATTTCCGTGAGTCCGTGAGAACAATCGCTGCAGAGACGGGGCAATATGTGATGTTCTGACGCCTTTGAGGTTTTGCTAGAATATCGAGCACTAGAAAAAATGATGTAAAGTGCATGGCAGACGGAAAGGTCAAGAGATGCTGCGTATGTTTGCTGTTGGACCTATGATTCCGATTTCAGAGCAATTTATTTTGCCATCGCTTCTCTGAACTAGTCGAGTTAACGTCTCCGTCCGTGAGTGTGCTTCTTCTTGCCTCCTTACTCTTTGCATGGCTAGCTGATGTTTGAAACATTCACTACTTTAGCAGTAACTCAGCGGCTGTATAGGGGTGTTTGCCACAATTTCCGCTGCATTTCATTAGTAAATGGGATGAGCAGCAGCGCTCTCTTCGCTATTGTTTTGTTGTTGGCATACTCTGCAACTTCTGGAAAACATCTTTAAGGATACTCGCACGATAAAGCCATCGTGAACTGCTGTCCAGGAACAGTTCCCGTGGCATACTTCCGCGTCCTTTTTTAAGTATTTTCTACTGCTCTCTAAACCTCTCGGAACGTTGAACACCCTTTGCCGGTCTGACTTCCTTCTTTGTCATTTTCTCATTTTTTGCTTTGCACTTCTGTTTTCCATTCTTTTTTGTCTGAAATATTATCTTCTATTTCCATGTATCGGGCTGCAATGTTATCCATTTATTCGCTCACATCAATTCGATCCTTGAGAGAAAGCGCATTTCTTTGTAGGGTTAAGCGTCCGGAATTCATGGGCTACCCCCGCACGTCATTGTACTGGCTAGACCCACGTTCGCAAAACCTCAAACGATCCCGAGTTGAAGTGAAGCATCCCAAGCGGATTGATTACCGCCAGACACTTTGTCCTTCATTCAGGAGTTTTTGTCTGCGAAGTGTGGAAATTCAGATTACTCTCATTCTCCTTTTGTGTGGGCGAAGGGCGTTTCGTCCTTCGAGTTCTTCTTATTTACGCATGCATTTAATTGATATTTATGCATATATGAAAAAATTAATGTTCTATAGCAAAAGTACCAGTGTAATCAGCAATCGGTCTGTCAGATCTGTTGTTTACCCCTCACATTCGATTTTTCATTGTCTTGGCCATACATACTGTTTGTGTTAATTCTGCCAGCATTCAGTCAGGATAAAATCTCCTCTTGCGGTCCGTGCGCTCAAACATCGGAGCGAAAACCATGCACGTTCTGCTGAAAAAGATTAGTGGAGAAGGATGTGGTTGAAATAAGGAGCGACGCCATTTTTTCTCCCAGTATAGTTTCCCATGGAGTTCCGTAGCTTTATCGTTTGGAAGTGAGTGCTAAGAAGAGAATGGCTGGTGTAAATCAGGTTTTCACAGCATTCAAGGCAGCGCTAGCACTAAGCTGAAAAATAGTGGGAGATTATGGTACTGGAAAAGACTTCTTCGTCCCCTTATTTGAGGCTTATTTTTTTCGAACACAAGGAAAAGTACTCTCGGATCAGTTGCTTATTTTTGTAGACAATGCGGAAAGAAGTAACTAACTAATTAATATTGGCTGATGATGATGCACCATAGCTTTCCTTGTTGTTGATTGTGAGCTTGTTTAATTTTGATAAAGTTGAGATAGCGAAACATTGGTACGTTACCGCTGTATTATTTCTTGTGTTGTATCTATTGCTTGCTTTTTGTTTTTTGTACTCAAAACCTGAACCATTTCTAATTTACCCGTTCGAAAACAATACCACAATTTAAAAAATACAAACTCAATAGCATTAATTTCAAGAGAAAGACGTAATATTTGCGTCGACACTGGCAATATTCGATTCCGTATAGTAATTTGCTAGGATATGAAACGCCAATCAGTGTCCTTTAATCTATTGGTGGGCGTTCCTCCTGTTCATTCGCTTAAAAAATGCTTCCAAAAACTCGTTAGATGATATCATGGCAGCTCGAGCTCTGCGTAGCTTGAGTAATTTTGTGTTTTGTGATAATTGCGCCCACTTTTCCTATGAATCGACTGTTGGTTCGCAGAATAAGCGAATTTCGCACTTTCCATCGCTTCGGCATTCTCTTGCAGTTCTCTTTTTTTGCGGATTGCATAGATTGATTGCACTTCTGTTTTAAATGGATGCGATGTGGATGTGACCTTGTTAGAGATAAACGGAAACAGCACTCTTCCAAACAGGTCACTGGGGATTTACTACGGCGGTTCATGCATTCTGTTTTCGCTCCATTTATCTTCTTTTTTTTTTCTCTCTCTGGTGCGCACTGCGCTGACGTCGCCACTACCGAACGAGCTCCCAGTGGGGTTCAGTTCATCCGAAGAGACAACTTTCTACGACACCGACAAGAGTGGTAACACGAATGCGAGCAAAGTGCCTCTCATCAACCTTGTGGATTGTAGAGTTGCTGCTTACGGTAAATTGTATCCTTTGACCAATTGATGTGTGTCTGATGGAGGGGAAGAGGTGGAGAGACGGGTTTTGCGTTTCAGTTGCGATGCCTGCAAAGCATCTTTTGAACGCTGCAATTACTGGTGAAAAGAATCCAATAGAAGGAATTTCCTAAAGTCTTTGAGATAGTTGATTATGACGAGGCAACTGGAAATGTCTCCAGTTTTTGAAGTTGTTCTCTAAAAGTAAATGACATCTGAATGCGGACTACCGCGTCATAGACAGCTACTGCCCTTCAGCCATTTTATCTCTCTGGCGCTCCTTGAACAAACAACCTCCTGGGGCAATCTCTGAGTTCTTCAAGGTCGTTCGCGCTTTCAATTCCTAAGTCTTGTGCTCTTTTTGCTCTAGTCCGCCTATGGCACTGTTTCATCCCATAGATTCTCCGTTTTTGCCGTCCACACAACTATTCAAATTGAGCCGTAGATAAGTATGTAGATACTATAGTGATCTGCAACTGCTTTCACAGTCCTGGAGGAAAAAGTTAACTAAGGAGCAACGGCTCAATGGAACCCTCCCTAAACTACTAGCTTGGAATAGAGAAATAGCGATCTTTTTCATAAGAAAGCCACAAATTTCTCTTCTGCTCCTTTTTCTAAGGTTATTTTGTTTCCCTATGATTTTTCGAGAAAAACACCTCTAACTTCCATAATTCGGCTGCATGAACATGAAACTCAAAATTCTAAAAACTTTTTCAATGATATTCTATTCTGTTTATTCCATTATATTCTAGATAGAAGAAAAAATGACTAAATTTTTTGCCCTGCATTTAGGACTATCCTCAAATTCTCTGTGTATTTCCTCTTTTTTGTCTGTGTAAAGTACCGATTACTATTTTCCAGTGGCGCCCCCTTCAATCCTTTTCTTTGAGTGCGTAACTTGTTTTCAATGATTTCCAGCCGGTAATTGGTGGTTCAGAAAACAAAACGATGAACTCGTTGCTCGCTGTGCGAGAGGAGGCCATCCTGGAGAGGAAGCCATCTTCTCTCTAACTCTGCGAGCACACGAACTGTATTTAACATCACCGCTTGTGTTCGTTAGTCGACTCATCAGCGATAGGAGTTCGTGCCCTGCGGATGATTCGATTTTTCAAGCAATTTATGCACGAGAATCCCTCTGGAAGAGCACGTCGCGAAGCTGGATTTCCACCTCTCGGGTGAGAATTCCCAGCAGCTTTGCAACGCTCAGCGAACTGAGCGAGTATCACATTGGCGCCCAAGTGAGCTGTTTTCAGCCCATATCAGAGTTGTTTACGTGGAAAATTCTTCTTTTTTTTTCGATTCGTGTCATGCCTGCGGCCTTCGCTCTTTCATTTCAAATACATCGCTCCTCGTACCTTCTGCAGGGCTCTGGCAGCCTCTTACCGTCTAATTCCAATTTCAATTTTGCGGACACCTTTACTCTATTCTTCTTACTGGAATTGACATATTCTTACCACTTGATTTTAACTGCACATTTTTTGAAAAGTAGCAATTTCCGTGGGCGAAATAAATGATTTCTGACGGTCCTCAGCGCTTACTTAAAAGCGGATTTCTAAAGAATAATAAATTACTGAGTACTTTTGATGTTTGTGATTATTCTTCATATTCCTGTCACTTTGACAAAAACAAAGTACGTTGCAAAATTGCTGAGATTTCAAGGAGTGAACTTCCTGCATAATTTTTATAGAATTTTCACTAAGAAAAACCCTTCAAAACCCTTTCATTAGTGAAAAGATTGTACTTCACATGCAAGAGAAAAATCGGATTTTTCACGAGGGATCATCATTTCTACTCGGAATCAGTGCACAAATGCCGTATTGCGGGAAGTTGTAACACTGGAACTTGTGACAAAGTCAGCCCTGACAAAATTCAAGAAATCTCCCACACGGCAAATAGCCATCCTGGCTATACATTTTGTGCAGCGAGCTGTGGATGTTTAACTTGCAGTGGCTGCTTTTTCTGTTTGACAAGCTGCCTTTTCTATCGCTACTACGCGTATCCGGAATTGCCAACAATATACACGGCTTTCAACTGTCCACTATGGGAATTCAACGTCGAAGCACATGTAACACTGCAACAGAATGGTCACTCGGAAAGCACAGACATTGTCTTACATCCCGCGAAAACCACTAGAAGGCACAACATTCGTCTGTCACTGATCGCGTCAATGGCACCTCAAATGCCAGTACTATCGTCTACGTTTGTAATCGCTGGACAAACAACAGCTGTTACAGAACGAGCGTCATCAGGACAACTCATCCCCAATGCAATTGGTCAGCTACAATGTATGAGCCGCGACGATGCCAAACATTTCAGATGCAAGTAACGCGTGCGTTTGCAACCAGCAACGAATCAAGCCGTATGCACCTGCAGTAATGGAGATATCAGCGAACTGTTCAAGAAAACACCTCTACCACAAATCACCAAAAATGTCATGATGTATCAGAAGGAAACCGAAGTCATCGCAAAAACTAAAGTAGGAATTGCCGTACAACTCTACATCATCACAGATGACTTACAGCTAGTCTCTTCACGTCTCAACACAAATTGTTCGATAATCACCTCAGAATTATCCGGATACTGCGATTGCTTCACATGAGCAGAAGTATCTATCGTACGCAAATCCGATAAAGGAGAAATCACAGCCGAAGTCAACTGTAAACATCAATTTCAAGTTGTGATTTGTACCCCAAGCGGCCACATTAACAAAGTCTTCCTCAACTTCAACTCATCAAGAATTCGAGAACATTGCACAATTTTCTGCCCGGGAGAGACGATTTCCCTCGAAATAGTCGGAGAACTCAGCTACTTCAACGATGGTGTTTTGCTACAACAACAAGGAATAACGAATCTTCTGACTGGTAACCACTTGTCTTTGCCATCCGCTAAAAAAATTGCGGAAATTTTTCGTACATTGTGTACATCGATTGTATCACCTCTCCTCTCATT
This sequence comes from Necator americanus, assembly GCF_031761385.1. Lineage (NCBI taxonomy): Eukaryota > Metazoa > Nematoda > Chromadorea > Rhabditida > Ancylostomatidae > Necator > Necator americanus. The sequence goes on along the minus strand of NC_087372.1, from coordinate 25,558,044 downwards.
TAAGACATTGCTTTTCATACTGATTATCACACCGATCCTAACTATTCTTATGCGACTTCTCGAAACTTATCAAAGAGCAAAAGCGCGAAAAAAAGGCAATCTGACTCGTTTGCTTCCGCGGGAGTTTTCTGCATCTCTGCAGAATTCTAAAGTTTTCGGAAATGAATCAAAAGCTAATACGAATCTCTAAAACCTTAATCATCGATTTTAATAACGTCTAATGTTTTGTCTAAGCCGAAGCTGAATTGTACGATTGAGTTTCGGACATGTATATATACTTTGCCGAAATCGTAACAAACGCCTTGGGAACAAATCGTCAAAGCAATATCAATAAGACTCGTCATTCGTCATGGTTGAGAGCAGAGCAACAAGGCATTACAATAAACAATCCGTCAGCGTAATGATATGCTATCAGTGACCACAATACGGTAACTTGATTTACTGAGCCTACAGGGATTACGGAAATGTACATACTACTATTGTGCCTGCCACGTTTGAAAACCAAGGAAAAATTATTTGGGTAGAACTGCTGATGCCTGATTACTGTTACTCCGACTTCCTGATATCGGAGCGAAAACAGGGAAGTCACATGTTTCACCTCAATGATATTCTCCTCACAGCAAGATGGTGGTGATTTCCTCTCAGCTTGAAAGAGTTGTTGCCTCAACTTCTTCAGTTGTTCTATGATCAGAACGAAAATCTCTTGTAGAGAGAACACGCAGAAATTGTCTTCTTATTCAACGACTCTAGAAAATCAGGTATTGTCGGAACAGAGTTTCCAGGACTATATACTATGACACCACCTGATGACAAAAAACAACCCATCCAGTTCCAAAAAGTGTACATCAACGACTATATAGTGTAGTGGCATTGTGTTCATGTTCACGCCATACCTTTCAGTATCCACTTCCCGGAAGCTTCGCCGAACTCTGACGTCGAACGTGCAACGTTTCGTGGAGGATTTTTCGCGAAGCACTTTTCCTCCTTTTGACGATATTTGCGGCGGTTTCCGCTAAATATATACGTCATTCATATTCTCTTATTGACGGGTTTGTTTCTGCATTAGATGTGCAGTAGTCATCCCAGCAACGCAGACGCAAGCTTCCTTTGCTCTTCCATTTCTCGCATCTTTTATAGCCTAACACTTTTTTGAAACATTTTTTAATCTTAAAAAATGATTTGTTACAGGTAGACCCGTGTTTGATGCAGAAATTTACCTATGACACATATGTATGTACATCTGCATGCATAGATTTGCGCGCTTCTGTCTACGTGTGCACATACTGTGTGTAAATGTGAATGCAAGCATGCATATGTACACTTACATGTATTCGTGTGTATTCGCACATGTGTGTATGTGTATCTGGGACCATGCAATTGGTGCAACACATGTGTATGTATGCATAATATGTACACATGTATATGTATGTATATGTGTATATGTACGTATATTTGCATATGGTAGCCACATCTATGCGTGTGTATGTTTATGTACATCTGTGTATATGTGTGTGCATATTTGTATGTTTCCATATGCTTCCACATATTCCTGCACGCATATGTGTACGTGGGTATGTGTATTTGTATATATATATATATATATATATATATATATATATATATATATATATGTATATATATATGTATATATATATATACCGGAGTTGTGTGTACGTATATGGTGTGCGTATGTCTACGTGTGTATGTGTGTGTGTGTTTTCCACTTTTTTGGCGTAAACAGTAGCAGAAGTAATTGAATGAATTGAATCAATGCTATCTCGAGTTCAATTTCGTTACCGCGTTGCTATTGAGGGATTTCACCCCTGTTCGCTCAAAGTCCGATGTGCCACCCATTTTCTGCCCAGCCAGTCACTGGAAGCGCTTCACTCCTTTCGTAGTTCGGATTTTCTAGTGAAGACGTTGGCTTCTCATCGCTTCCAATCGCTATGCCTATCGTTCCCGCCCGTCTTCGCTCGATTTCCTCACATTTCCGTTGCGTTGATTACAATTCAAGCCGTTGTTTACATATCACATCATGGCTTCCACTATCTAAAATTTTCAAAGTTATTTCCTCTATTGCTCCTACTATATTTTGCCTATTTTCTCGTCCCTTTCGAACGTTTAGACGCCCTTACAGATGTTGTTTGAACTGAATAAGCACTGAATACTGAGACGATATCAATTGGTATTGTAGCGGATCCTGCAGCGAAAATCGGTGCTAAAAAATAAACAGAAACAGTTAATGTGAACGGCGGAGTTTCGGTGGCGAACAGCTTCACCGATGATGGTGAACGGAGTTTAATTGTGCCACATCCCACGTCTATTTACCTTATTTTATTTTATTTTATTTATTTGTTTATTTATTTATTTGTTTTCCATTTACAACGTCTAGTGTTATACGCCTAGCTTTCCCCTGCTCATGTCTCACTGTACTTTTTGCATTCATCTTTAACTTTTTGTTTCCTCTTTATCTTCCTTCTTCTACTTCTTTATCTCTCTATCTTTTTTCTCCTTCTTTCTATCCTCTTCCTTTTTCACTTTCTTTTCCCTTCTTTCTTCTTTTCTTTTTCTGTGTTTAAGTAATTTTTGAGATGCTGGTCTTTACTCGGGAGTTGATGTGCTGCGAGTTTCACGTCAGCTTTTATAATGGGTTGTTGGGTAGCATTCACGGGATTTCCAATACATCTAAGGGCCTCCCTTACATAAAACAAAACATAACGTCACGTCTCTTACAATTGCAGGGTTCTTTTTGGGCAGCCTGTAGCACACCCTCAATTGCTGCACTAAAACACGACCTTCAAATGAGGAAAAATGACTGCCGACAATTTTTGGAACAAAAAAAGAAACCTTCCCTTAAAAGGCGGAGACCTCTCTTAAGAAGCTCACTAACGTCCTAGGACTGATCCATTGTGCAAAGCTTCCTTTTCTTTGCGAATTTGTTTCCTGCAAGGAACATTAGAAAAAGGGCTTCGGACGACGCTGCACTTTCAAACATCGTTTAGCGCAACAGGTCGTTCCGAGAGTTTCAGGATTCAATTACGTAAGTACGCTATTACAGCGCTTCTCATTGCGCATCAAAAGTGCGCTTCCCGGATAAAATGCGATTGACCCTGATGCGGTTTAGCCTATTTGAACGAGTGGTAAGTGAAACCACTGCGCGAGCAGACACTGTGGCCTCCGTCCGCTCCGCGCTGCCCCTCGTCGCTCTCGCTCTGTAATCGACGCTTGCTAATCTCGGTAATGGATTTTGGCTTATTCCGCATTCTCAAATCTCGAAAGCCATTCAAGGCTTGTGCACGGCTTGCCCGTTTTTCTGCTGCACTCCCGCCACTTCATTCTCCACCCATTTTTTTCTAACCACTAATTTGTACCCCTGAAATAGCAACCCTCCGGTGAGAAATAGGCCTTTCGAAGGGACAGTTGTGATTTATTCTGCTACAAAATCCGAGCATTGTGAAAAAAGACAATCATTTTGGTTTTTACAGTTGATCTCCGTCATCGGCGAAAAATGTTCATTTTAACTGTTAGCCGAAATTTTGAAGTAAACTTACAAAATGAACACTATCTTTACCACTATCTATAGTACAATCATAGTCGATATAATGTTGTAATTGTTATCATTGTGTCTACTATTATATATAATTACTACATTATTACAATATATTTTATTCTGTAATAAGATTAGTAATTATTTATCTCAAATCGTATGAAAATACGAGGAAACTACTAGAACTCGGTTGGTAACAGGGGTTGGCTAGGTTTGGCCACCCGAGCATCCAGACCCAAATATCTTGCTGATTCTAAACATTTAGAAGACTGAAAATACTCAGAAGTGCTTCTCAGGACCCAAACTCTCTTCGCGAAGGCGTCCTTAACAGTTACCGTACACGTAACGAACAAGTACTAGAAAAATTTCCAGTGTTGTAGTAAGCACCAGTGAAACTCTTCCATTCATTGGTTGCATCAGGCCTCGATTTGGAACGCACGCTGCATAAATTTTCCATTGAAATGTAGTATTTCTATGCACCGTTTCAGTGTGCATAAATGAGCCATATTAATTTTCCTAGAAACTTGAGCCTTCTCAAAGTGCACTTCAAGGCGATGCTGAAAAAATCTTGGTGGAAAAGTTATAAAAACCTCATTGAATAACGTGCTTTTGATTGCTTCCCAATCACAAAGATTCCAATCGACTCCAAAACCTGGAGTTTTTCCTAGATTTTGACGCTCATTTATCGTATTTTGGCTGAAGAAGCACACGCCGCTGCTCATATCAACGAATCCAGCTTCATTGTTTTTGTGCATCTAAATGAAGCGGAGAAAAAGGGGCACAACTAGCTGGAATAGAGAAGGTTTTGGCTTTTTAACTCCGAAATCAATGCCAAACGACGGACGAAATGCTTTCATTCATGAAATTCTACAATTTTACGGCAATTTTTGCAAGAAGTACCAGAATCAATTTTCGAAGAATATATCTGACAAAAAATCGCTTTAAAAAGAAATGTTGCTGATAAACCCCAAATGTACAGAAGTTGTTTTTAACAGAACAGTTTCTTTGAACAGTAAAAGAATATAGAAATAAGTCAGTAGTCCCTTTTCACTGTTGTCTCCTCTGAAAAATGAGGTTAAAAAAAGGAAAGAAACAAAACAGCACCGGAATGTTATTGCTTTCTTTTTTGTAAGTTCGAATCTGGTCTGACTACGTACATAAAGCAAACACCGTAAGTGCTACAGATCTCCTGTGTTTTTGATGTCTACTAGCTCTCATTCTACATTTAAAGGTGAAAATCAAAACTCGCTTTGTTGACGCGAGACCGAGCAGAACTTCATCATAATCTTCTCGGAATAGATTAATTGCAGTCAACGCAAAAAGTTTCATTTGCGTGCGAAAATTGAGTGCTCCACTCATCACCGGATGCTTTCATAATGAACATCGAAAAGCTATCCAAGGCGGTTTTTAGATATTCTGACGATGGTTTGCGGGGTTCCTGAAATGGAGGTTGAAAACGAGACATTAACTAATTATGGCGGTAATTTTGAAGCGCTATCGACTGTTTGTTAAATTTTTGCAGTTTTTTTTTGCATTTTTTTTTAAAAGCTACAGTCTAGGAAGGATGCAGTACGAAACAGGATTCCATCTGTTTTCTGAATCATACAAAGGCGGACCTTCTCCATAAGTGGTTCATCCAACTGATGTGTACTATTTTCCACTACGAGTTAAGACAGAAATAGGTGCATAAGATATTATTCAGAAAGAAGAGAATGACAAACGCAGAAGCCGTACCAATCCAAAAATCAGAGGCTTATTTTTGCCCTGCGAGGCAACTTTTTACACGTCCTGCACTTGTGAAAAGAAAGCACGTGAATCATAGTAAAATTGACAAAGTTTAGCGATGCGACTACTTCAACACATATGTGTAAAAAATTCTCTCCACACGCTTCCATTTGGTCATCCGCACGAGTGAGCGTAAAGCGTTGCCTCGTTGACTGAACTGAGAACTCCTGCTGCTGAAAAAGGGCAGCGGATGCTGCTTTAAAATCTAACGGAGAAATTCCCCGTACCAAATTCATCAAAAGTCTTTAGTGGATTACAATTGCGTGGTAAGATATCGAGCTTATTTACTGCAACAAAAACCTACTAGTAAATTTGAGAAGTATCGCGATCTGGAGTTCACGTCATCAAAAATTTAGCTGCTCCACTGAATGTGCCAGTGAAGTCTAACGAGGTGCTTCTACATGCTAACGAAAATCATTAGAGCGAAACGGTCATTGCTTATGCTGCATGTTCTGTGAAGGCGTAGGCGTCGGCTCTCACCACGAATCCGTTGTGTAATTCAGCCTTGTTGCTGGATGAGAAGTGCTACACACGCTTTTTCCACAATCTGTTTGCCATCGCAAGCACTTCTACACCCAGGAATATGATCATTTCGCTCCAGATATCAATTGAAATAGTTGTATGTTATAAGATTCCTTCGAGGGCAGCTTAGCATGTGTAAAATCCCCAATAAATTGCTGGAGTAGAGGATATTTTACTGAACCGGTGTTGCGGAATAAAAGTAGATCTGACGTAGCATGCTTAGTCCGTTCAAGCCTTTTGAATCTTTCATCAGGAACATTTAGACCTTGAAAGCAAAACATCTTGTAATCAACAGAATACATCACATACTGAAGACAAAGAAATGAAAAATGTTGACCAGTAACCAGGTACTTATCCGGAATACTTTGGTAAGCATCTTCATCTAGGATGGATACGTCAGAAACGATAACAGCTCCCCGTTTGTTGATGTAGGCCGAAACGACCGCAATAAGTCGAAAATGGAACGATTTCGTTGGTCGTGGAAGCATAGTCGTCCTTCCTCTCCATTTTTAGATTCATGATGGGAATCCAGGAAGGCAATAGAGGCTTGCAGAAACCTGAGTTTCAAGGCGACAAAATCGAGATTCTTGCACCGCAACTTCTTAGCGGTATAACAGAACATTGGCAAATGCCTGAGGAAGACCTGGATTTTTGTGAGCCATCCAAATGTTTTTTCTTCGTCCTAAGACGAATTGACCCCCCAGTTTCACCAGTGGTTCCCTCATTTCCACACAACGTGCAAAGTATTACGTAAACGAATAGGAACCCTTGCAGTCACTTTGTGATAATATTGGAAATTGTGTTGCTTTGATGTTACGTGGGCGGTCGTTGGCACAATATCGTATGAGCCGTTCCCCAGCGATTGCAACTGACATCTCTACCGTACACAGTGAGTTTTGTATGCAAAAGCGACCCATACCCCCAAAATACACACAGGCATTCGTATTTTGTTCGCAGAATGACCCAAAAAAACCCGAAAAGGACGGAAATCTCCCATTATCCTCTTCGTAGGATGGGTTTTTCGCCAATTTTTGTTTCTGATATAACCGCAATGGTGCAGACCCATGGTATTTCTTTCATTACTAGTTTGTTTTTTCAAAAAAAAAAGAGAAAAAGTATGACAGTGACGTAGAAAAGAGAAGTGCGTCGTATCCCAAGTTCACAGCTTGATCCGACATGCTTCCCTGTTTGAAGACGGGAACCAGTTTCGAGGCCACACTCCTCTCGATGACGATGCGCGAAACCCGAAGCTTTCAGCCGCCTTTCCGTATCGCATTACAATCTGAAACTCTTCGGAAAGCTGAGGAAATATTGGCTGCTGGGATACAGCCATACGTAAGCGATACTCTTCGCACTCCGAAAATACACTTACACTATGAAAATATGGCATAACAATTAACGGAGGAGCATTTTTCGATGAAAACCTCATAAGCCATTTCTTCGTTAATTCGTAAACCAGTCCTTCGCCAACCGAGACAGCAAACAATGGCTCATTTGTTCGTCATATTGGTTTTGATAATCTTTTTCCGCGTATACATGCTTATATCGCTACTAGGACGTTTGAAGACGCTACTAGAAATTAACGCGACAAATTTCCTCATGAAACTCGTTGTAAGTTGAATTGTACGTATGAAGTAATTCTTGTAGAAGTAGAACACAAATATTTAAAGGGTCACTGAAGACACGCAACTGTTTCTTCGCACCTGATGTGGACAGCGGCAAAGTTATTTGCAAATCATCTATTTTACATACCTACCACCTCTTTGTGTGTTTCGGAGCGTTCTCGACACTTTTGACCACTAACATATATTTGTTTCAATGAATAGCCAAAAATGAAATGGCATACGGCAGAGAGTAGGCGTGGCTCGCGTGGAACTCGCCCCCGATGGATGATGCAGACTTTTCCACTTTTCCTGTGGCGATATCAAAAAATTTCCACCGGCATAGCTCCTGTGGCATACGACCAAGGGGACGGCCGGAGAAGCCCTGACACGATACGATTCCCACTGACATGAAGCAGGCTGTCATCCATCCTGGTCAAGCACATGACCGGAAAAGATGGTGCCACCTAAAGAGAAAGCAGACTTCGCAACTAAAGAGGACAAACGCCGAAGAAGTAGATTCAGGAGCAGAATTCACTGCTTTCCGAACTATTGTCATCTTGTACACTAGCTCCTGTCGCCCAACACTCCCAAGGCACTGATTGAATCTCAGCCTTCAAGAACGCTTCGAACAAATTCGAGACAATAACTATGGATTAGCAGTGTTGGTTCGAAAGGTTTTGATCCATGCTGGAAAATCATCGATTATATAAGTGATGCAGACAATTCACAATTGTTCGCAGTCATCTGCTAGCGTATTTCTGCAGAGATGAAGAAAGAGATAATGAATGGCTGACTTCCAGCCCGACAGCGAAAGTAAAGGCTGCGTATCACGAGCGGAACCACGCTGGGTTCCGCAGTCACCTATCCAAACTCCACGCTTTCGTTGTGGGTTCCGCACCACGTCAAAATCGTGATACGCTGCGCTTAAACGAAGGTTCTGCCACGCAGACGTCTTTGTCGAAAAACGAGACGAAAAACTTTGGCGAAATGGAAGTAAAGGTTGGTTGACTGACTGACAAGGGATTACTCTGAAGATCGGAAACCTTTGACTGCACTGTGCACGGATACAATGATTCGATCTCTAACAAATAGATTTGAAATCGTACGTGTCCTTTTGTTTTCCTTTTTCCAAAGAAAGTTAAATCACTGATACTGCCTCTGGAACTCTGGAACTCCAGAAACTTTATAAAGCTTAAATAAAACGGAATTTGTGTTCTTAAAGTCATATGTGAGAAAGCTGCTCTTGGCGAAGTCTTCGAAAGGTGTGAATTGGAGGTTAGTGGTGCTATGGACTTTCAGTGTTTCCGAAGCACAATAGTTTATTCCTGGCGTACTTACGATGCACTTATGCTCGTAAAGTGTCGTTTTTCCCACACCAAAGCTAAACCTTGATTATAATACGCAGTGAACAACTGATGTTCAGCTAATTTCGTTCACCTCTTTGTTCCGTTCCACATACCACTAGAAACCGACTAGAAATGGAAATGGTATGCTCTGGGTTGTCTGTGCAAATTTCAACTAATTTGAGGAAGGAACGTTACATCTACGTAATGTATGTCCTGCAAGCCGGGTTGGTTCGCATACCTTGCGTACACTTTCAGGTCTCCTTAACCTTAAGGAGACCTGAAAGTGTGCTAAGTTTACCATCGGATTTCTATGAGATTATCTTGATTTGCATTACAGTAATCACAGATTAATCACAGATCACAGTAATCTTAGTTTCTTTCAGTATAGGATAGGATATATATAGGCTTAGGTTACTTACCTTATAATTATTTTATTACAAGTAAAAGATTGAAATGTTAACTAACTAGTTTTTACTTGAGTTTGTAGCTAATCAATAGATCATTATGGGGCGGGTGTGGCGCACTCGGTTAGAGGTCCGTTGTAGCCACACGGTCGAAGGTTCGAATCCGCCCTAGTGCTTATCAAGCCTTTCATCCCTCCGGCGTCGATAAATTGGTACCAGACTTGTCTGCGAGGATAAAACACTTACTTGATCATCGGCTGGCCCCCGCAATTCATTGTATAGGCCAACACTGGTTCCAAAACCTCAACGATTACGAATTCCAGTAAAACGCGTTGGCGCTTCCCGAGTGGATTGATACGCCAGTGACTTTATCCTTTTTAATAGATCATTTGTTAGTTGTGCAATCCATAGTGGGTTCTCCGCAGAATCGCCTATCCAGAGTTGCTCGCTGCAGCGAACCGTCAATAATAATGAGCTTATGGTAGGGTCAAAACCACATGAAGCACGGCGCAGTTGCGTAGGCGATTGCGCTCAGAGCGGGGCAATGGTGCGTAGCGGTTAGGATCCACGGTGGACCCTTACTAGCACCATCCATAGCTGTACTTCGTGATGCTCGATCCCTACCCATGCCGAGCGGGAAGAACAGTCGCTGCTCTTCTTGTTACTCTCCAAAATATTTGCTAGATTGAGGATTTACTTAATTTTACATTTCTGCTCTTCTTTTCAAAAAGAAGAAAACAAAAAGAATATTACTATGAGCCAAGACACTAGAAAAAGAATAAACCAAACTTAAACACAGCAGAGAAAACAGAAAAGGAACAACTAGAAACAAGTAGAGAAAACACTAGTCTCTTAACATAACATTTCTAACACGCAACAGCACGAAAATAACCCTAAAATAAAAGCACAAGTGTTCGTGAAGTCATCGTTAAGTGATACACATCCCATAAGGAACATCGCTCTGGTGAGCCGCTCCTTCACATTTGGAAGCTCACTTCAGAGTCAACGGAGCCAGTATTGAAAAAGAACTTGTACGCACAACACTTTTCGTCCTGACGAAGATGCTCAAAGTAGAATTGAGTTGTGAGTATGCGCATTCTCGAGCGATTTCTGCTTCTGCCAGAAAGGAATGGGTTACGTACGTATTATGTTTTTCACGTCAATTAGAGGGCCTTGGGCGCGGCTACGTTCATACTCGTACTCTTCGCCCCCAATGTATATTTGCCCATAAAGACCCCAACATCGCCAGTTTCTTGATAGACTGCATTTAATTTCTGGCACTCGGATTTTATAAGTTACCGACGACTTTCGTGGTAATCTCGAGGAACATTCTATCTAACACCGTACGTCAAAATTCGTCGCCATTTGTGTCGATTGAGTTCCAATCATTCGAAATTCACTGCAACAAAAAAAAAACAACCTGGGGAGGGGATTGCTGGCAAGCGTTGTCAGCGAGCGAGTGGGCGAAGCTTCATGCATCCCATAATAAAATAAGGACTAGAGTTTTACTAAGCAGTTTTCCATCTCCAGGACTTTTTAATGTGGAGATTCAAAATATACTCACGATATTTCTCTCTTTTCCTACAAATCCAACTTCTCATAGAGCAGGTCAAAACGACTATGGGAGGCACTGTGCAGTAAGCGGCTATTATAGATACGGAATTTCTCGCCAAGTGCTGCGAAATCCTCTTCGAGAAATCGTTTCGGATCAAACTCGAAGTTGTGTTATAAATATTTGTACTACTCAGCTTGACTCTTATCCACCATCCGTTCCTTCAGTTGACCCGTCAATATCACTAGGAGGAGAAAATTCGGTTCTCAAATCGAACTCGTTATAAATTATCAATTCCTCTTTAGTTTCTATCCACTACTTCTTCGACAGTTTCATTTAAGGAGATTTTGTGCGCTCAAATGAGAAGATGTAGCAAGTCTTTCCTTTCTTTTCCTTTCTATCCACATTCTAGCATTTCTTTCACAAAACTTAATCCGTATCAAATACGAAAATGGCGACCAGATCCAGACTGAATCAGATGTGGAGGTTTTTCTATGCGCTGTGGTTTACAAGCTTTGCTGAAAACCTTGGATTGCACAGATGAATGGAGCTAGTGAGGCTCCACCTCTATCGAAAACGACAAGCGCGCCAGCGACGCTTTGACGCAGCCACCTGCGCAACTGCGCCAGGCTTCAGCTCGTTTTAGCTGCACGTACGCAGCCAAAGGTCACATGTAACGCATGAAGCTGGGGTTTCTATGGAAATGTGGGACAAAGATCTCTCTCTTGGTAACGGTCTAGAAGGTGAATTTGTGGATCAGAGCCTCTATTGAATGGAATAGTCGGATCAATTCTAGCTGAAACCTGCTGCAGTTCCTGCAGTAGGCAGCCGTGCTCGAGGCGGTGCTTTAGAGCTAACGGTTTAGAAACGCGAGGGTGTGACCCTCGTCACATTTCTGTGGTCCGTGTGGGGCTAGCGATGGTCCCACACCGATTGCAACCTCCGGCTCTGAGTCGCTTTGACCCGACTATAGCGACTATAGCTTATGAATTTATGAAAATACTGTAGCTGTGGTTTAGAAACCCAAGTACTCGCTAGACGAGGATATAAAGCAACCAGCACGATTATCTACTCTAACGCATCACATCATTAGAACTTCCTACCATGCGAATTAGCGCGTTTTTACTTTGTTTCCATGTCCATGAACAAAAAAGGCGAACTTCTTCAACAAGGAGGTGAGCACTCTGCACCGTTCAGATGTGGGTTATTGGTCCCGTACCCACGTATGTCAGGAAAGCCACAATGCGTTTTCTAAGGGACGATGGAGATGGCAGAGAATGTGCGTGTGAGGAAGGAGGAAAGAACGCACGGATATTTGTGCACAGGCGTGAATTGACCTGATAAAGTTACTTGGTGCCGATGTTAGCGGCAGTACATGGCATAGTATTGCTGTTAAAATCGACTCCAAATTGCTTCATCAGGAAAGAAGGAGGGCGAGTGGAGCGAGTTGATGCTTTATGCGGAGCTCTTTTTTCTGTTTCAATGAAGCGGTGAGTCGAGAGAAGGGGGAAAGTTACTTTGGTAAGAGATACGAGCTCGCATCATATGTGTTCGTTCTTTGGTGGATAAATGCAATAACGGGAGTGAACCTATAGGCGCTCGTTTTTCCCTGCCATGTGATACCATCTGCTTGATTCATTGACACAAAGTCGGTGCAGTTGGGCTCCGCTGCGAGAACTAGCCACGTTCATCGGACTGACACTTCCAGCGCAAAAACAGATATGTATTTCCGCTGTGTGATGGATCCGCGAACGAATTTTTATTGGACAGCAACACACTCAACGCAGGCCCCTTTATTCACCAGAGCACGCTATCCTGTGCACCAATTTTTGATGTTGGATACGGGTCCTGGACATTAGCAGAATTCTTATCTTTTGAGTGCATGCATCGCAAATTGTTGGAGGTGCACTTCGTCTTAGAGAACGCAATAAATGGTTGTGAAAGAAACAGGATTAGCCCCAACATGGTGGAAAATCCTTCGGGCAATGTCAACGTGCTTTTTCTTCCAATGTTTGCTGTCCTTTTATTATGTAGATTGGGGAATTAATCACGTCAAAATTGAATGGGAACATTTAAAAGAGATTTATTCTACTTATTTCAAAGAGCAATAATCCGTTCCTTAGTGTTTGTGATTTATTATATTGCCCTTTGTCACACTTTTTTTTCCAATTTTCCTTTTTTAGCGGTCATGTGGCCTCCAACCATAAATTTTTCTCATGAGTCCTTTCTCTGGTCATGGTCGGGAATTAGTTGGAGAAGAAATCGACAAAGTGGCAGGAATACAGACTCAATTCGACAATGTCCTTCATCCAGAAGTCGTACTCAGCAGCCCCTCTTCTATTCTTCTATTCTTTTAAGCAGCACTGATCGCCTGTGAAAAGTTGGCGCGTCGGTCCGATATGCACAGACTTCCCTCGTTGAACTCATGACCGCGCCTCAAATACTGACACTTTGAAACTGCACGGGCGCCCTACGCATCCGGATGGTGATGACAGCTGTGTACTTGATGAACGAAACTGAGCAAACATGCCTTTGACGGCTGCCATTTTCGTATTGCCTCTTCCCATTGCGGTTATTAGTCGCCATTTGTCCGGTGCATCAACGTTTCCACTTCATTCGATCTTCTTCTCTTCACTTGTTGAGGTCGAGATTTCTTTGCTCGCTGCTTGTCCGCTGCCCACTGCTTTCAATTGGTTGCCATTAATGCCACCTGTTTGTTAAGGCTCAGGCTCATCTGACTTCTGCTTATCGATTGATTGCATATCATATTACATTCCCTTTCTCCTATCACTCCATGTTTATCCTATACTTATATTTATACATATTTATTCTGTCCAACTAAATCTAGGAACGTTTTCGTCCTCTTTCTGGTCAGTTCTCAAAAATTGTTGCTTCTTTTGACGTAGCAAGTCTTCTTCACATCGGGGAGTCCCCTCGAAAGAAGTCGGAGAATTGAAAGCAGCGTCCCGCAGGTGAACCTCCGCTCATGGCCTAAACTTAGATGAATTACTACGTGTTGAATAACTCAATGATCATTGCTCCCTCTACGTGATCAGGTAAAAATATAATATTATTTCTGCTCTTCAAGAAAATTGCTGGCAGGCATTGAGATTCAGTTGGGCATGGTCCACGGACATATTTCCATTGTTCTAGGTGGGTAAGTAATCAGAAAATCTGCCCAAAACTACTCTCATCAACAACTTCGCAATAAGTTTATGTGGTTATTATGGAGGACGTGGGCAAAGACATGAATATTGGTTTAAAAAGAACGTTCAAGCCACAAATTGTCTTCACCATTTCAATCAAGCAAAAATTAATTTACTTAAATGGTTCGATCGAAGATGTGAACGACTAATACAATTGTAATAACACATAGTTAGCTCTTCCTTATTCTATGATTGTATAACTAACATCTCCGCTCATTTTCGTCATAATTACCGTGACATAAAAATGTTTGCGATCTCGAACTTCTTCATGATTTTTTTCCAACAGACAGATGTGAATTGAATATGTAGTAACTAGCGTGTGTCAGCTCGATTTATCTTGCAAAAAACCGAATGAGAAAAGGAGAACCATCGCTAAGCCACGCAAGCACTCGGAGTTGTTCCCCGCTCTGAGCCCTGAACGTCTTCCAGCTCATGAATATCTTCTAAATTATCCTTTATCTCTCGACTAAAGCAGCTACGTTCCACTGTTTGAACATTTCTCGTTAAAAGTGAGTTTGGAGGGGATTTGAGGAATGAGAAGGTTTTTGATACTTGGTTACTCAGATACGATCCTAGCGCAGTGTTCTCCAATTCCACATTGTGCTCCTATTAAGCTAAGGAAGATGAGGGAAAAACAAGACTTGACTCCCTCCATGGTATCCCGAGTCCTAAGAATTGCCATCATTGCAAAGTGAGTCCGACAAGTCGTGTCGGAATGCACTCCCTTTTCTACTCGTCACAAACGCAGACCACTTAAAAAATTGAATAGAAAATTACTTGCAAAAATTGAAATAGAATTAAACACCAACAAATAAAATCAATAATGCAATGTTCAATCGATTTTTTGTGATAAACCGTCTTTTTCCGGACATAGTTATCGGCGTCAAAGCTACTTGAATGCGGGTTTCCTTTCAGGGAGCTGGTTACAGTGACGGCGTGAAATCTATAGAAAAGCTTTGACATGACAGTTTTCGGAAATTTCTGAATTAGAAGCCATACCCTCAATCTTTCCTTCTTCATTTATGTCCATCGCTTTTCTCCGAACTCTGTCAGATCCTTTCAAGCGTCATATGGGGAAACTAAGAAAATTTTTTCTTGTTGCGTGAAATAATTATCTCCGAGCAGAACGGAGCTCTAACAAGCAATAAAAATATAATTAACATTCCGGGAACGGGGAAACATGTGAACACCTGCGACTCAGTTTAACGACATACTAACATACTTCCTGGTTTCTTTGAAGAAAAAGAAGAAAATAGAAAATCGAAGAAAATCATTCAAATAGTTATTGAGTGTGATTACTCGGTGATATTTCAAACAAATCTTCGAACAAGGAGATGATATATACCTAGAATATAGTAGCTACATTAAAGAAAGTTGTGGCACTACCACGCATGCTCTGATATTTAGATGACCCTCTTAACTGAACGTACCGGCCTCTGCATCTCCCCCAGCCGTTTCATCCCCTTGCAGCAGTCATCCAAGATGTTTGCAAGTTCTGGGAGTGACGAGGCCGTAGGGAGCTGAGTTCTCAGCTGGTCCTTCCGAGCGCAGCGAGCACCTCAGCACACCTTGTTCACAGCCGCCCTCGAGGGCTTTCAACCTCTCTGGGGATCCACTCTCACGCTCCATCTATCGTGAATTCTCCTCAATTCGCGATACGGGCGCTGCGTTTCGTCGCGCTGTTTACGAGATCTACAGTTAAAGTTTGCGTGCCAAAGACTCTGCCTAGTTACACTTCCTGGCAGCTAAAAATTGGCTGCCTATGCGTTTGCAGTCACCCTTGAGCGGTTGAGAACCAGTCTCGGCCCGGACTCATCTTCTCGTGAATTACTTCCCCAGTGTTAGGCGGTTTTGACCCGACTGTTCCTCGATACTTCGAAGGATCTCCCTCTTCAGAACCATAGAGCCTTGAAGTTTTTTTATTACGACTTTTAAAGCTTTTAGTTAAGTTAGTGAATAATTAGGTGAGTTTTGTTTTTACAGTTTCAACAAACTTCTTATTTCACACTCCGGCACAGATAGGAATTTTTCAATGTTGTACTAAATCCACCACCTATTGAAAAGCTGTTCAACTGTTTATAGAAATTATTAATTGCACACAGTGGCGTTGATAATAACTTTTCAAATGATAATAACTGATAATAATAATGATGCGTTGACAATAACTTTGATTAAAACTTTTCAAATGGTTAGCAAATCTAGTTTTCCTCGCTAAGAAGTAAAAAGTAGAAAATATTCTTTTTTTAAGATAATTTTGTTGCTCCTCCTATCCTCATCTCCACCTTTCATCCCACTCCTCCACTCGAACACGAAGCACTGACGAACCAGGAACCTCAGAATCACCTCAGATTTCTGCCTACAAGGAAGTGTTTTGTCTCTGCTATTGTTCGTGCGACAACGACAAAATAGTCAGAAAGTTATTATCAACGCCACTGTGCAACAAACGGATGCAAGCGGATCACAACTGGGAATTATGTTTTGCTGGAAGCGTCCAGCTGCTTTGATGACAGCTGTCAAGAGAGCTAAGAACAAAGGCCCCAGGAAGAAACTCGACTGTTTTTCGCATGAAATGTTTATTAAGAAGTATTTATTTATATGTATTTCCTTGAACGCTACATATCAACTCTTTTTGATTGGTCTATGTGTGAAACTAGAAAAACCACTCCTACCACACCATAGTATACCACCTTGTCTAATTACTTCACTAAATAACATTTATTTTAGTATTTTTATTTCTACGCCATTAATTCTTTTTACATTTTTGCTAGCGCTCGAATCAACCTTCCAAGCAAATCTCTTTTTCCGCGCTCAAGTCCAGCGATTTGCAGCAAACGGTTTCAGAGGAATAAGTGGTCCCAAGGGAACAAATCCTATTTCAGATTTCTGTGGTTCTTCAAAGCTGCAAGCGAAAACGCTGAGAATGGAAAATAGAAAAAAGGGGAAAAAAGCAGTGGCCCATTTACTGATAGCATTTTTCTATTGCTGTTAGTTCGCAGCTGTTCTGGGTGAATATTTCTTTCCGGAGAGGGCCTCTCACTTCTCTCTTCCCCTCTCTTCCCCTCTCTTCCCCTCTCGTCCCTTCCCTCCAATGATGAACGCAGTATTAACACTTATTGTGAAGAGAAAGCGTTTTTTGGTGGATAACCCGAGACCCGACAACCGACTTGGAAATATTATGGATGTAGTCGTATTCAAGTACGTTTCTATTCATCCGTATCATGTTTGCAAGCGGTCGTTCTACTGTTTAGAACAATTGGCATCTCCTTTCGACAGCTGTTTCTCAGAACAACCAAAGAAAACATAAAACACATCCTACTCAACTTGCTGCCGGACGATACATCGCCACAACTCATTCTTTCCTCTTCCCAGAATTCCCAACCATTCCTTACTCTCCACAGTTTATTTCAAACTCTTCTTTTTCTCTCCTTCCACTGTTTCCGGTTCATTTGGTGCTGATAGTGCGAAAAACGAAAATCGCAGAACTTCTTCACAATACTTAGAATTCTTAAATAGGCTAGTAATTTTACAGTGCTGTGAAATCAAATCACATATCTTGACGAGTCGTTTGAACACCTGAAACAGCTGAGTTGAAACAGTGTCTGGATCACGAACCAATCCCGTCCCGAGCGTTGCAACTGTCCATCTACAGCACAGCTGGTGCAAACCTTCTGTCAACTTTCTCTTCCACTTTCTACTGTTTTTTTCTGTGCAACCTCGCAATGGAAACTAACTTAAGCGCATAGTTAACAAGCAAACCTCGAATTACAATCTGTGCCCTTGACGAGAAAAAACAACCAATCGCCTCAAGAAGTGGGTATACATTCATAGATTATTTATGCACTCTTTTCCGCTCCATACGTCGATCTGTGATTTTTTAATTTCAAATTTTTGTTAAAAAATATCATTGATTTTACGATAATAAAGCAAGTAGTTCTAAGATTCAGTATGTCATAAGAAATGGCCATGAAACTACGCGAATAACGGCAATCAATGCCTAGTAAGGTTTAACCAATTTCTCGAGAAAATAATTGATCTTTCTTTTTTGAGGTCCTTACGTTACCATTTAAATCGACTTCGACAATGTTTTTGATATGATCAGCGAAATTCAGCTTCTCCGATTCCACATCGATGGCGCGAAGCGCAGCTTTCCTGCGCATACCGCGCTTAGCGACATCATTGTCTCCAATTTTCCAGCACTTTCGATGTGAAGAAACTTCTCTACAGCCTTAAAAGAGCTGGAACTCTTTCAAAAAAATAAAACTAAGCATTGCTGAGTATTCTGCAGCATTTCAATCTATTTCTAGAAAGTTCAGCACATCTATGAACTAAAACAAAATATTAAAAATTGATTTCATGCCAGCAAAGCTAAAAAAAATAATAAGTAAAAATAAATAAATAATTTGGTCTTGTTGTAGTGACCAACAGGTGCCAGAACTACACGGCGTAAACCCGAACCACGTAAGCCGAAGAATTTCTAAATTTGAAACAATTCGAAAATTCTGCTTGAAATTCAAGCGGCAAATGTCGACCTCTTTTTTTGTATCACGGAACATTTTCGACGAGTGACTTTACATTTTTGGCAGAGGATTCTCTCCTTGCCTCTGCTTCTTATTGATGGCGATTATTCCCATGAGGAGGCACCGATTCAGAGAGTGCACAAACTTATGCTCGTTGCTCCGGAAGCGGTTGTTCTATTTCTGAATTTCTTAATTTTTTCAACTCATTTTCTCAAGGACTCCATCTTGAATTTATTGGAGGTTCATCCTTGTAAAAAAAATGCTGGATATTCTGATATTTTACGTCATTTTTGGTTCAAATATTGAAATTAACTTCGTTGAAACATCTCTAGAATCTATCTCTAGAATCTCTCTGATTACCTCTGAAATGAAATATCTCCAGAAAAAAGAAATCTTCCAATTGCAGTTCTTCAACGACTATTCTCGCCTGAGGGCAAAACATAATTTTTTAGCCAATCAAGGATCTAGAAAATTCAAGTAATAATGCTGTTTGTCAGGCAACACTTACCTGCATCATCCGTAAAAGGATCGATTCTTAGAACTTATTTTCTAGAACTTACTTAGAAGTCGTTCTTAGCGAAAGGACAAATGAGAGGATAGGTTGCGTCTAAAAACAATCGGTTGGATAATGGTGGATTAACCATAAAACAATAATAAATAGTAGGCAGTTCTTAGATGGCCAAAACATTGTTAAGGCGAACATTGTTAAGAAGGAAATAAATTGAGGAAGTGGACTCCTTTTTTCCGCTCTGCCAAGAGGCTTCGTGTTTTGGCTTATTCTTTCAGTGTGGACCCACGCACAATCATACATGCGACAAAGTGTTTCCGGGAAATCCGTCCGATGTAAGGCTTGCACTCAAACAACTGAAAGGTGCAAAGGAATCGGCTTGGAGCCGCCTTCAAAAAGTTTTTTTTTCCTTGCACTCCACCCATGCAAGTGACGAACCGGCCGTCAGTTGAACGTTCAGACGAGTTTTCTGGGAGCTCACTTAGTTCTCTTGGATTGGAGCTCAGCGAACTAGCACCGGGCTCTAGCTTCTTGACACAAAAGCGGAAGGCCTAGTGACTTCTGCGGACCTCTGGTATGACTCCGTTGGAAAAGACACAGTTACAGGAGTTATCCGCTTCTCGAACATAAAAGAACCAGGGTAACTATTCTTACATCGAATGCACGTGCGCTCACATCACAAACGACCATTGTGCACGTCAGTAAGGATAAGTTCGACGTCATCATGCTGACGAGGAAAAGATGACAAGGAAAAAAAACGTATAAAACTCTCCGAATTCGATGGAAGAAAAGTGGTGCGTGCTATTCCTAGAACTGTTGTCTTCCGCAAAAAGAGGGTTTGATGCTGTGGAAATTTCGCGCTATGTGCAAGCAGGTTTTACATTCAATGCTTATTCGCAGCCTCTCGATTTCATTGCTTCCACACACTGCCTCTTGTACATACGCGATGCACCGCATTTCCTGTTTTTCAACGAGTAATCCCAGGAACTTTTTTGTCCTTCTTCTGTCCCTGTTCCTATAATTAGGTCGCGTAGTTCTCCATCTTCTTAAAAAGCAAACGTCTGTTGTGCGTCCCCAAATATTTGTATATTTTTCTACCACAGCGAAACTCTCACTCGGAAAATCTTTTCCGCAGAACATCCATTGAAGAAATGTGAGGAATAAAAGCAAGAAGTGCATGTCGTTAGTCGCTCCCTACGGGGATGCGCCTACGCGTTCGAATTCAATTCAGAATCGTTTGAGGATTACGGATGTGTTCGCGGGCTTGGGGTTGAGGTTTAAGTGATTCATCGCGTCAGTACCTTTACCCTCTGAGGCAAATATGTTACCAATTATTGACCATGGAGTGAGGAAAGCCTTGGTTGGTAGTGGGACAGTTTCGAACAATTGATCAATAGTGCAGTCAGAGTCGATCCACTCACCGACTGCGCCACGCCCGGCCTGACAAAATACGCTCAGATTAAAAATCGACGGCGAATCATTTCAAGGCTTTAAAAGAACAGAATCACAACCCTCTTACAATTGCATACGAATTACAATCTACAAACAGTGCACCAGGATTTTTTTTGTAGAATTCCCGAATATAGCATCTCTAGAAAACTTTTGTAGCCAGCAAAAAAAGCAACTGGAAGTTAGGAACGCGAGACAGTACAGATAACGACATGGAAAATTTATAACGACATGCCGCTGAAAATTTTCGTTCAAAAACATGGAGAAGTTTTTGAACGAAAATTTTCAGCGGCAGTGTTTTGAGATCAGCCAAATTTCTCCGCTATTTCCAACAATCTGACACTTTCATGCTTTGCAAGTGCGAAACTTTACAAGCTACAGATGCTCTCTCTGCGCCATGTTATTGGAAGGCTTGAGAGAAAAATCCTGTGTACCCTCAGCTTTAGAAGAAAACTATTGACAAACTGTTCCTTCTTTGTTTTCGTTTCTGAACAACAAACCTCTCTGCGGAACGAATTGCAGCAGATCTGTTCTCCCGTTTAATTGCCGAACTGTTGTTTATTCCCCACTTTTTGAGAGACATTTGAGCTTCCGATTCATCAGTTCCCTAAAATTTCGTCTTCAATATTTTTCTTTCGATTTTTCCTTATAAGATCGTTAAGACAGCGATCCGCCCCTGACCTTTTCAGAAAAATGTTAGTGTAAAGTGAGATTTCTGAACCACTAAGCTTATTTTTGTTGATTGGGAAAGAAACAGACAGTTGACACAAAAGTGCTGAGATAGAATGAGAGTGTTTGCTCTAAAGGAATATTAGTTGTGTTCATAATCGTTTATAATTGTTTGTTAGTTGTTTAATTGTTAATTGTTGCTGCCAATTTTGAAGAGGTCCTAGCCGGAATTTCCTATCAGCAGTTAGCACAAAGATTGACTGATTCTATCCCGATGACGTGACATCGCCAGAACATTTCTCGATAGTGCAAAACAAGGACAAGCTGGTTAGATCCTGAGCAAATTACGTGATATTGAGGGATTCTGCTGCACGAAGTGCAACTTTCCTGTTCGTTTGTCAACTCGAACACCGTTATTCTGCGTCGTTGATGAGGAAACAAGTGCTGAGGGAGAAACGTAGAGCACACGAGGCGTTCCGTAGTCTGGATTGGTCAATGCTCACACAAAGTGTCAGTCGTTCTCTTTTCTGCTACTCGAGGGATTTCTGAGGAAAACAACTAGGTGGCTGATTACTGTTCACCGAATGCTCAAGCACACAATCCAGTCGTTTATCCTGAAGCTTTTTCCCACCTCTCGGTAACATTTCGCTCGACTGTCGAGGTAAGCAGGTTGGTTCTTTGTTTGAGCGGTTCTTTTCCATGTTCCTCTGTTTCTAACTGACTCTTCTCCTCCGTACTAGAAATTTCGCCTCACTTCTGCAAACACCGATCACTTTTTTTCAGCTTGAAGTGAAAATGAACATTCTCATTTTGAAATTATGGAAGATAAGAAGTAGAGCAATTTGTAGGGATGAGATCGTCATATTTTTCTGCCAGTTTGATCACTTTTCATCATTTTTAAGTCCTTTTTCAAAACACTTAACACACCCGTGTTAATTAAAGAGATCGTCGTTTAATTTTTGCACTCTACTATCTATATTACACGATTATCTTCGTCCATCTTCCGGTTTGGACCAAACACTTAAGCCTCCAATCCAGAATGCTATTTTATATACTTTAACTTATCGCTTATAAATATGTAAATTGCTTTGCATCTGAAACAAACCATGATTTACCACTGATCGACAGAATCGACTCATCTGGTTAGTGCTCTCTTTAGTTTCGGTTGCAGAATTCTGATATTTTTCTTTTATTTGCTTCCTCGAACTGTTCGTTAAGGGTTTTTTTTTTTTCGAAATGTTAGCTATCTCCTGAACGATTTGCTGAAAACTGAGTCACCTCGAATAAATTACTGCGGCGAACCGACCTTGATCATGTGGTTTCTACGGATGTGTGGAGATGGGGTAGCTATTGCATTTCTGTTCCCCTATAAAGTTCCCGCTACTTCAGAGCAGAATTTCATGTGCTGGGTCCGCTTCGTTTGCCGTGTTTGTGGTGCAACTGGAGGCGAAAGCGATTACTGCCTTTTTCCCAAGAGGAAGCAAAACATTTTCGTTATGCATATCACATTTCTACAGCGGCAATATACTGCCACGTTACCAACGTCGAGTTTTTTTGACTTCGCTATCCTGTTGCTATAAACACTTGCTTTCAAGTATGAAGCACTAGATAAATCAGGATTGTCACTGCTCCCAGCTTCTCTTGAAAGGAGTCTTTTCTCCCTCTTTTTCTTCTTTGTTCGCTCTTTTTTGAGGAACAGCGCATGATTATCGTTTTGTTTTCTGCTCTCGACGTTATTCTCAAAATCTTTGCCGTATTCGATCAAGCGCGGAAATTTGCATAAATGTTTTAGCTCGAACGAACTCTTCCGTCAGTTGACGACGGGCAGAAAAAAATCTCCTGGTTCACGCTGAATCAGCATGGTGTCGACTCGGTCAGTGACCTGGACCTCTCTGCTCATACAACTCGTCATGTCAGTGGCTTGTCTCGTCGCATCAATGGCGGTAATTGCTGCTAAACTCCAGTCCGTATCTATTTATGAGGATAAGCAGTACGTGAGGTATGTGAATCGTATGCACTAGATTCCCACAATTTACTACCCCCAACAAGCTGAGTTTCGAGAAAGATCGAGTTCTTGTGGGTGTTCAGAAATATGGTTGCCTGGGATCCAGTTCCATGTTTCACCTGTGAGTGCTTCTGAGCTGATCACAATTTTATACTGTATATAGAACAATACAGAACAAAATGACAGTAGAGGAAGTGATTTTATGCTCTGTGGTTTGAAGAGTAGAAATAACCCAACTTTATTCCGATATACATCCGAAGCATTCCATAATTATTCCACTCCATAATTGAGTGTACATAAACGATGTTCTCCATGTCCCCACTTTTGGTAGGCGAACACTCTCAATTGGCTTTCAAAATATACTTTCGTCGTCCTCTGCACCAATGGAAGTAACACTGTTAGGGCTAGCTGCAGTGGTTCATAGGAAGCAGCTCTCAGAGTAAACAGTTCTATTGCTTACTTTTGACTTCCTGGTGAGTTCCCACGAGGGCAGTCATTTGTCTTTTTGCATACTGAATGAATAGACGAGCTCTCACTCTTTAATGACCTGAAATTTTCTTCTGCGCTTAACTGACTCTGATTTTTTGTGTTCGCACAGCACTGAGCGGAGATCTACCACACCGCTTTGAGTGCTGCACCAACAAAACGTGTAGGTTTGTAGTAGTCTACGTTAGAAAAACATAGCGAAGAAGGAGTTAACAATCGAAATCTCTGTCGAAAATTTCTCACTTTCAAGCCTAGAAAATTTGGGGCAGCTACGCACTGCCGCATAAATTTATAGGGTATCTCAAATATTTTAAGGACGAAAATTTGGGGAATTCCTCACAAAAGTTTTCGCTATCTCTCTTCTTGAACGACTATTGAAAACGGCAAGTCTCCAGAGGATTCACATATGAGCACGGGATGAGCAAGGCAAAGAGGTGGCGATTTCCTTCGTGGCACACCGTTCTATAATACCTAATCTTTTTGGGGGCCAAGTTTTCGATTAAGTCGAGATGTTTTCGGCATATAAAAGTATAAACAATATATTGGTCGAGTTTAAATTCGAAATTTCAACCCCGAGTCCTTTTGAATCCCGGAATTTTCTAGAAGCTTGAAGGAAAATGATAATAAGTCCTATCAAAAGCTCCCGTTAAAGCCAAGAACTCTTCAAACCTCTCGCTCATGCAGCGATATACTGCGACAAAACTCTCATACATACTCAACGGTCCAAATGCAGTTAAAGTTTTGCTAGCATTCGGGTCACTTTTTTTGACATAACTCCCCCTATTCAGCTAAATTTCATCTTTCTTAAATAAAAGGGAGCACCGTTTGCCTCAATAGGTAAGGTCGCTAAAATGCCGCTGCTAATCACACCTGTAGAAGTGCTGAAATACTCTTCATGCGCTTTCGTTAAATCTCTTTTAAGGGTATAAAGAATAGGTTCATTCCAAACTTCCAAACTGGTCAATCCGCTGCTCGCAATCCATCGATTCCTTAATTTCTGCGGTAGACTGGATATCTCTGAAGGATCATGCAATGATATTCATTTTTCCGATTTGCAAGAGAATACAGAAAATATCAGCAGTAGAGCGAAACATCTGAAGAAAGTATGAAAAAACAATACTAACAGGACTTGTCTCATTGTTTTTCAGTGTCGAATGGTGGGCATTCTCTTGTATGAGTTTCGCGATGATTCTCGCCACCGTCGTCTCCATGTTCGGTCTGTCAGGGAACAAAAAATCACTACTTATACCACACTTTTTTCTACTAGTGGGTTTTTTTGCAATAAAGTCATGTCGCTTGCGCGCTCTACGACCGCCATAATAATTATGATCCGTAATCCGCGAGGGTTGAGAGAGAGGTTTCCATAGCAGGTAATCGCGTACCGGGCCAACGCTCCAACCTTATTAACCTCATGGCTGCCTCTCCTGACGCTCATTTAGGCAGTCCTCCTGTTTTCATATTTGAAGCATTAGAAATCATTAAAAGTTCGGAAAAATTCACTGATAAAAATCAGCTGTTTCATATGTCTTTGTAAGTGTGGTTCTTATTCGTAGAGAGGGAGGAACGAGATGATAGGAGGTGAAGCCAAATATAAAACAGGGCGACTGCTCTCATTTTCAACCAATCGATTCTCCTTCGTTCAATAGGAATCGGAATATGTTCTGTAACCCTTGAGTGTAGGTTTTCTCAACGTCTAGATTTTCTTCCTGAACGTTCTAGTTCAATCCGAAATTCTGCTGCGCTAACTTTCTGTTAACCTAATATCGTATTTTCTGTAGTCGCAGTTTTAAGCGTTTTCCCTACTGCAGCTGTCATTCTCAGCGTCGTGCGCTATAGAAACAAACCCTTCTTCCCCAACATTTGAGGGCATTAAATGTGTTTTATCCAGTGGTTCTAGCTATTCTGATTTATTTAGTTCGTTTTCTGCGTTTTTGTGGCGCGAGTGATTACCTCTGTAGTCTTTGAGCTCGACTTCTCGGAGCCGGATTGGATATTTCGGATTTCGGTACTTGCTCTGGCTGGTGAGTTCCTTCTTAAAAAGTACTCAGTCAGTTTCAGTTTCCCTTTCAAAGATCTTTCTTACCTTTTTGCAAAATAAATAGGGAAGTTCATTCTACTATGGAAGTTAAGCAGTAGAAAGTCTGAGTCATGTGTGGACTTATTCCAGAAATATTTCTGATCTGTTCTTTGCTGTGCGAATTCCAAACGCTCAATAGTCTGTGACCGAAATGAATCACCAGGTAGTCCCTTGTTCTTCAAAAATAATTCATGCAAAAATTTCTAGTTGGGTTCTTTCCACAAATGGACGGGGTTCGAAGCATAGTTTTCAACGAAAACATAGAACAGATTCTTCCAAATTTGGAAATCAGGGTCTACAGCATCCAATTCGCCTGACGAAGCAACTCTGTGAATGGATGAAATGAGGCCGCAAAACATTATCCTCAGTGCTCAGAACTCTTCTGCCCCATCAGTCATGTGGGTGTAAGAAGCTTCCGGCCGAATTGAGGGCTTCGGATGCTCCTGAGACCACCTATATTTGCCAGTTCTTGTTCCACGTTTTCGTTTGTATTCTTGAAAACTACATCCGAAATCCTATGTAATAGTGAAAAGAGTTCAGTATCAAAAAATTCTGCCAATTTTCTTTATCGGAGGTGTCGCCAAAATTAAATTAACGAAATATTGCAGGTAGCTCTCGCGGGTGAAATGGCTCTCCTGATCGTCGGTCTCACTGGGTTGGGCATCCTGCATGGCTGGACGGAGGGAGTTGGATACCACATGAGAGCATATTATACTCCGCTGTACGTGCAACCTTGTTTCCTCAAGCTCACCTCAGCAAAAATATGCTCCCCTGAAATGTGTTGTTCATTCCATTGGCCTAACACCAAAAACCTCTTAATCTCGAATCAGGGTACCGTAATCTGGAACATGTTATGACCATATCATTGAGCACAAATTTCTTTCAAGGTGGCTATGTGCGGTTCTTATGTGCCTCCTGCTTCTGCTAATCATTTCCCTATTTCTGGTGTTCGTCTGCCTCCACTTTAATCATCCGGGTATTATCAAGCAGCACATCATGCTGTTGGTGAGTTACAGTTTAGTGCAACTTGCTTCGTATCAAATTTCATAAACAAACTCAGCTGCAGTTGTTCGTCCGTCCTACTGATTGTTTTCTGCGTGAAATTCAGGCCGTCTCCTGGTCAGTGGCTGTGCTTCTGATCGCCTCCGCCTTCGTGACAGGTTCCCCGATTCTCGTTGGTCTGCTTCTCATACTCTACTTCACGGCTCTTCTCCCGTTCGCCTATCTCTACAATAACGCAACTTGGACTGCTACCATTGATCCTCCGGTGTAATCTCCTCTCCTCGTCCCTCATGTCAACTTCGGTGCCTGATCGACGCCATATTCCTGCTAAAGGCTTGTTATCTGTTCTTGTCACTCTGCAATTGTTTGTGGCCGTAATATTATTCCTGGAAAATTCTCTCAATCTCACAAAAAACGCTGAACACTTCGAAAGCAAGGAAACGAAGTAAGCATAATTCCCAGATGCAAATAAATTTAAATTCTGAGAATTAGACAAAATGCACAACAGAAATAAAACGATCTGAAAAGTGGAGTCGGCTGTTAGGTTTTGAGTACTTTGTTTTAAAAAGAGCTCTAATTAAAATGTTCCCCTAGCAAAATTTCCAAAACAAAGGCGGACACAGGGAACCCAGAGAAACCCTAAATTGGCAAGCAACCTAGAAGGATTGAAATTTGTTCATCTAGGTAAAATCCTAGAAATATCAAAACCCCAAGTATTGTATGCACGTAGTCGTAGTCAGTTTAACACATTTTAACAGACTCTCCGGAGGTAACGCAACTGCAAATCGAATCAATTTAAAATTTCAGAATTTATCGTCAAACACCTTAGCGAATAGATTTTTCCTTAACGAACGCAGTAGGTTCTCCCGAAATTAGTTTAAAAAATGCAAGGCGGATAAACTACCGTTTATCGTTTCTTTGTGATCAGACGAATCTTCCCCATCTTCCAATTTTATGATCAGATGTAAAATAAGTAGATGAAATTCAATCTCTAAACGAAGTTGCTCCATTGTTAACGTTAGAGGCAGCATTTTCGAGAATTTGCGAATAAATAGAATTAAAGAAATAGTTTGCAAATAGAAGACCAAAACCGCGATACAGTACCCACAAACCAGGAAGTCAGACAGATTAAAAGCACCAGTTCACCCAACGAAGGAGCTCTTTACACATGTTCAAATAAGTTATCTGATGCGCCTGATGTGTAGTGAGGAGGAAATACGTCAATGGAACAAATTCTTTGTACTAGTATGAATGGCGATGTTACCAGCTACAAGCTTTCTACTTATCACTTAATAGTTACAAGCATTCTACTTATCCCTTGTAATTTTGTTAAGAGTTGCTTCGTTGGAAAAAAATTATCCGTCTGCGGCTAACCCACATATCTTCAATATTCACTATAACACTTTCAAACTATGTTCCCAACCCTATATACCTCTGACAAGATCCCATCTGTGGAAATTTCTTCCCGAGCACTGCTTTCAAAGGCCCCATACCAAAAATCTGATCTGGTGAGGGAATCTACATGAGAGACTAGTGATGGTGTTGCAGATTGCAGGATTCAGGGCGGTTCCGCTCATTTCTTCGTAATCGCCGTGAAAAATGACGTGGGAACCGCCTTAGTTCCTACGAAGTACGTTAGAACGCGTCTCTATGTACATGTTTCGCCTCCCTCAGCAGCGTATTCATTAGTAGTACTTGAACTGGCTGGTGAGAAGACATCATCGACCTTCGACCGCTCGCACTTGGGCGCGCCGCGTGCACAAGTGTGTCGAGTTGCAACTGAAGTCGTTGTAAAAAAACGGTGTCTTCCATGGTTTTCCATCGTTTCCTTACGACGATTAGAGAGAAATGAATGAAACCACCCTGAAAACCAAACATTCCGCAATCTACCACCACATCCTTAGCTCTTCCCCCGGAGCGTCAGATTCGTGGTGCGCTACCTTTTAACGGTCTCTTGCTGAACAATCCTCTTAATCAGCTTTCGAATAATGAGATAAAACGTACACTTGTACAATTTTTCTGCGAATCTCGTCCACTACATCATTTCTATTTTCTCAGAGTCGTTGTGTTCGTTGCATGGCTGGTGGTTTTAATCTGGTTGCTCACCATCTTATTATCACTCATTGCCCTCTCCTCTAACTCCTGCAATCTGCTGCTTCCACATCTGGTTTGGACGGTATGTTAACACTCTTCTTATGAGAATCTTGAAAAATAGTCCTTGAACAGACAGCTGAATCCTTTCGTTGCGAGAACCAAGCCGAAACATTCAGGCCGCTCTTTGTGTCGTATGTGTGTGTTGCTCCGTAACGCTCCTTCTGTCTGACACTCGTCCATGGACGATGATATTCTCTACAGGAATCTCAATCCTCTTAGGAGTTTCCATAGTGTTTGAAACGAAGTGCTTTATTGCTATGCGAAAATGTCTGCATTAGGGTCCTCCCTTATTTCGTCTCTCTCTCATCGAATGTGTTCGGTTGTTGCACTGTGATCGCCCTCACTTGTGTATATTTCACTTTTCAAGTGCTTTATTTGGTTTTTTTTTCTATTTTCATGGATAAATATGATCGTTTTATAATGAACATTCTTACGAATACTTTGGTTCAGCAATCCTCTTCAGACTTGAGCCTTCAACGACATCCAGAAATTGACGCGTTTGTTACATTGGAGATTAGTAGAACTTTCTGCCTGGAGAAAAGTCACACAGAAAATTCAACGCTGTTCAGTTAAAGAACCGTCTATTCTCGACAACGGTTTAGCTGTGTTTTTCTATATTTATTCCAGGAATTCTCCATTTTGTCGAGTTCGAACCCATAACTTACTCTGCACCACTGTTTACTCCAATGTTTGAACAGCTGAGAACAGCCTACGAGGAATGTTTCAGTCCTAATACTCGATAATTCCTAGAAATCTTATTTCTCTGGACATCGGCAATTAGTATGCCGATTATGCTAGTCTTCAATTATTATAACCTGCGAGTGTGTTCACAAAATCGCAATTTCTTCAGTTGCAAAATTTTATACATATAAGATACTACATACTTATGTTTAACACACATGGAGAGAATTTCTTACACAACAAAACCATATACCGGATGACATTGAATTCAAATAAATTTACGAAGTTCAGAATGTCTACCAACGACTCCCTCCCTTTTGTAGGGCAGCCAGTTATCGCGAGATGGCCACCATCTGCCGGCTCAGCTATTAAAGTAGAGCATTCGTGGCATACTGATAAAATTACATTTTAACATAGATTGAGTACGGGGTTCTTGATCACAGCCACTACAATGGACGAATCAAAACCCTAAAGAGAAGTCCGAATACAGTATGCTTCATAGGTTCTTAGTTGGAACTTTTATTATACACTACATTGTGCTTTGCGGCCTGACATTCGCGGACGTGGTGGACTGTTGTTTTTATCTTCTTTAAAGATTCGAGAGTGTTTTCCAACTCGCAATCTAAATCAGTAGATACCTTACCTCTTTCCAGTTAGTTTATGAGAGTAAAGTGAATTAAAGATAATTTAAGGTGTAAATACCAATCTAGAGGACGCAACCACCCTTCAATTCTACAATTTTGTGGTGGAGAATGTCGCACTGACGCCGGCACCGCCTGCCCCACATGTGAGTGTCACTCGCACGCTGTCCAGATTGGCGTTAGATTAGGAGCCGTGAGTGGTCTGCAGCTTTCATAAGACTACAGACATCGAGACGTTATTTCGTTCTTCTCGTTGTAATCTCAATCTCTGCCAGTGTCGTACATTAAATGCATTAAAATCACTACAGAGGTGGGTGTAGCGCAGTAGCGCAGTCGGTAACAGGTTCCACTGTAACAGCACGACGACAAGTTCGACTCGATGGTTCGAAACTGTCCCAAACAAATCTTTCATCCCTGCGGGGTTGATGAACTGGTGCTAGACTATTTGAGAGAATAACGAAATTTATGGCCCAACCCCGTAAGTCATTGTATAGGATATCACGCGTTCAAAACTACATCGACTTCGAATTACAGTCAAACGCGTTGGCGCATATTAGATCTGTTGGTACACTACAGACTTCATTCTCTAATCCTTTATCCTTAAATCTCCACCAGTGTGTTTTTCTGAGGTTGGATCTCCCCTTTATTCAATGCTCTAATCCCCGTTGATTCCAACCATGGTATACTTTAACACAGTTCAAGAAATGCCCACGTTCAAGGAATATGAGATTTTCTCTAGAAAGGAAACAATTATAAAGACGACACAATAAGAGGAGGATTCTATTTCGTGCAGCATTCGGCTTTGCTTCATTCACATGAAAGCAGCGAACTGTGTGAAAGCATACAAACGTTGTGCAAAATGTAAATAAATATTCAATTGCTGCCATCTACATATCAACCATCTACATGCATAAAAGCACGCGCAAGCGAATAAATGCACAGTTAAGAAACAACATGAAACGTCTTCTTTTCTTTGCTTCTTTTCTTTTCTTTCTCTCCCAGGTAGGTTCAAATTGTGACCACCAACATATGCTCCGGCGAATACTTGTCGTTATTATTAGATTTGCGCTCCAGATGAAATATTAAACAATTTGAGGGCGATTACGGATTGCCAGCTGGAAAAATGTTAGTGAAAATGATAGTGGAAACCGAGAAGGAGTACAATGAACAAACTAAAGAGAAGGATTTAGAAGCTGTTAACATGAAGGTGATTGATAGCAGCGATCCGATCACCGCAAAGTATCATTTTCAGCTTGATGAAATCCGTCAATCGATGGGATACAACAAGACCAGTTATCCGGTTTACCAAATGGTGTGGAGCATAGAAGGACTGTTCACCGTCACTTACAGGATGTATGTTCCAGCGTCAATCAAGGAATGTTCGAAGGTAGGCACAAATGGGATTTGGCTTGAGGTTTCTCACAAAATATATTTTCTATGCCTGCTTCTTTGTTACGCGCCTTTCCAGCATTGTGCAGTACACTAGATATGATGTAAAATCTGTCATGAATTCCTGAAAGTCTCTCAAATCTCCTAAATGATCAGCAGAGATCCGCAAAGACTGTTTCCGTATAACAACTGCATCTAACAATATACCCAATTTTCTTTGCTTTTTCTCGCGAAAATACGCTAGACAGAATATAAACGAGCATCCTAGATGAGAGCATTAGCGGCAGAAGTGCGGATGAGGCTGTACCCAATGATTGATGCTGTGGTCAGTTGCACAATTCTACCGAGGTGGCTTGAGTTATAGAGAAGCATTAAAGAGATAATAAAGTTTCTCCTCTTTATTGAATACGAAACAACTCAAGCGAGTTCAAAATAAGTAAAGTTTTGGATAAAGAAGACCAAAAACCAAAAACCAACTCTAACCAAGACTCACCGGTTTATTGCACACACACTCAACAACACTTTGAAAAGAGCACTTCTGCGAATCATGTCCTGATCCCATCGAGACAGCTGAGGACTTCGACCAGCATTCTTCTCAGGACGTTTTTTTTTGACTTCAGAACAATGTTTATTTTCTGAGTTCAATAATAAATTGCAAAAAAAAACAAAGAGAAACGGTGAGATAAAGCCTGCAAAATCATTTTAAAAAGTGCCGTGCCAGGTTTCGGGCGGGAAACGGTAAAGAGGGTCCCGGCGGATTCTCCGCAAATGCTTCCGAGTCATAACGTGACAGTAGATATGCCGACGAATACGCGAAAATACCTCGACGAGGTTACTCTCCACTCGTTCAGACAACAGACAGGTCTTAGATGTTCTTCTAGCCACAGGGACGCTATGAACGGTGCAGTTACAAGGAAATTTTCAAAGAAGAGTGGTGTGAGTTGTCGAAATTACCGATTAAGTCAAAGATTAATAGAGTCAGATAGAAGTACATGGGATTTTGTACGGTTTTCTAATGAAGAAAGGGACTCAGTGCCCTGCCGACATTGTCTTAGCACCATCCGGGTGCCCCTTGAGTGACCTCGAGTACGCCGACGATGTTGTTATATTCGCGAAAAGCAGTACGAAACTTCAACATGTTGTCAACCTTGTATCGAAGGCTATGGACTACGCCTACGCCCTGATAAATGCAAGCAGATGTGGACCTCTTCGAGACCACGAACGGGAATCAGGGTGGACGGACAACCGATAGAACTCGTCGATGAGTTCTGTTACCTAGGCTGTACGCTGAAGAATAATGGCAGGTACGAGAGAGATGTTCAGCAAAGATGCGCTAAGACCACTTCTGCATTTAACTCCTTAACGAAATGCCTGTGGTCGACCCCCATCACCAACGAAGTCAAGCTGCGAGTCTACCTATCCGCAATTCGCCCCATCATGATGTACGGATCGGAGACTTGGGCAGCACCATCAACGGTTATGGAGAGGCTTGACTGCACGGAACGAAAGCTGCTTAGACGGCTACTTGGCTACTTTTGGCCTAGGGTATGTCGCAATGAAGATCTTTATGCAGAAATTGATGTGGTATACCGGCGGATGACACGTGGAAAACATCAACATCTTGCACCGCCATCGAAAGTGGCTAACGTAAATCGTCTTCGCTTCTTTGGTCATATATTAAGGAGTCCGGCAGATCGCCTTGTTCAACTAGTTCTGAGGAGTTCGTCGGGTTCGAGCTGGAAGGAGCCATCTGGCCGAAAACGGAAGTTCTGGACTGAGGCGGTAAAAGAGGACCTGAGGACACTCGGCGTGGATAGGCAGTTCAGGCGAGACGTAAGGTTTCGCAGAACATGGAATAGCGACGAATGGATTGATTCTGTGCAAGCTCTTGCAGAAGATCGAGAAGGTTGGGCAGAGCTGTGTTCAAGGACGACAAACCTCGTCGAAGATGCTGGTAATCGCGTCAGGCGATGACATCAGCCCGCCGATTGAGTAAGTCATAGCTTTCGTTCATGACATTGGACACTAACATAGAAATAAATACAATTTTGAACCAAACTTCAAAAGCAAATACAACATATACAACAAAAATACGAAAAAGAAATATAAAAAACGAAGAAAATCAGAAAGAAGAGCACAAAGAATGAAAAGAACTAAAAAAATAGCGGTCAATATCGATCCAAGTGACGCCACTTAGCAAAATTTGGCAAATTGCCCAGCGAACCGCTCGCAGGCTGTCTGCGAGCGGTAAAAAACCAGCGCCACCGCTCGTGTTCCACCTTGCTTCATGTCGTTTTGACCCTTGATTGATTTAATGCGACTTTCTACAATGCTAACCCGATAAATCTGACGTATTGTCTTTTAGTACCGATTATAGGTAGTCAGTTCATTCACCATCAGTCTGCTGATGGAGCTGATACTTGCTTGAACTCTTAAATACTTAGATTCTTTGATGAGCCGTCCGTCTTCCTTGAACGCGCTGGCCTATCTTTTCCATTTTTTTACTATCTCTTTCTTTAAGTAGCAGTCGTCATCCAAGATGAGTCCAACTGTTGAAACCATGCTTCTTGATAGTAAAGGTTCGTCGGGAGGTGGGGGGAGGCGATCCTTAGGTACCCGCAGCCGAATAAGTGCCTGCAGAAAGTCGATAGGCCAGACCAAGCATATCTTGGGCTAGTTGTGATCACTAAACCACGCCCATCCATCACCACATCACTGAGATCATGTGACATGTTTGTATTTCAATAACTTGATAGAGTTGACTTCCTGGAAAGTTCAGAGAACAAGAAGGAGACAACGTAGCCATGTAGAAAGTGGGAAAAAACGTAGAAAATGAAAATCCTAAAAATGAAGCGAAAACGTAGAAGATTTGTATTTGTACAAGAACAAAACAACATCAGAAAACATAAATGAAGCTGGGAATGCAGTGCAATGCTCTGCTGATGCTATTAACTGCTGCGCAGCGCAACTAGAGATCGCCGCTGCCAGTCGTTTCCCCTAAGGATAGGTTGTCGCGGAGGCTGCGGGTAAAGAGATACGCACCCGTTCGTCCAAAACAGGATCCCTACCATAATATTCCTGCCGCGAAAGTTACAAAATGTTTTACATTTTTGAAAGTGATGCGGTATCAACGTCAGCAAGTCACGAAACTGGCGACGTTATGACCACGCTGGAGCCAGGGGTGTAGTTAACTGTATGAGAGTGATCTCTCTCAATTCCCACTAGCAAAAAAGGCATTGGCTCCACAAGTGTCACCTACAAGAAATTTATTACGGGCAGCAGACGATGGCTATCCGCCATTCTGTGATTACGCAAGTTTGGGATCTTCTGCTGTTTATTTGAGCTACATTAGGATTCCGGACGTTGGATAACGACAGACTTGCTCGCGTAAGAAGTTGTATCGTAAGAGACCGGCAAAAGGCAGTTTTTATTGTTTCTATTCCAACACCGTCAGTTACGTTTTATGATGCCTTTAGGGAGTCAAGGTCTGCAGCGTATCAGAAGAGCTGGCCATGCTTCGATGTGTTGGCTATCAGCAACGGTGCTTCGATGTGTTGGCTTTCAGCAACGGTGCTTCGATGTGTTGGCTTTCAGCAACGGTGCTTTGATGTTTATGTCTCAACGTTCTGGACTGCAGAGAGACTGTTAGTGTGGAATCATACTATGAAGACAGTGGAAAATTAGTTGATGGGTTCTTTCCACTAGTAGGAAGTGTTCAGGATGTAATGCTCAAGAATGGCAGCGTAAACACCACAACCCCTCTAAAATGCAGAAATCATATTTGAGTACATATTTACATATTTTATTCATTTTCATATTTTATTTTCTACTCACATCGACTTGGCACTCGGAAGTCTGGAGCGATGCTGAATGTTACTTGTTTCTTAGCTCGTTTCGCATTTCATGTCTTCACTCTTTATCTCTTCTAATAAGACGATAATGCGACATAATTTAAAAATTCCATTGCCAACACAGTTGCTCTCGAACGTATCCTGACCGTGCAACAGTAGTCTTAAGTGGAGGTTGGAACTGATCTGCCTTCACCTATCTTCGGAACGACAATCGTTCGATAGCCACTGTATATCACCTCGCACCACGTTTTTACCTCCAAAAATTGCAGATATAAAAGATGGTTAAAGGCTGTCAAGTTTTCAAACAATTGTATTGGTTGTATATTGCTCATAATATAGTTTACTTCTAAATCCTAAGACGATATGCGACAGTTCTCGTTCAAATAAATGTTCAGCTACGCAGAAGCGCAGTCGCAAAACGTCGTGTCTTTAGATACCAAATTTGATGCGGACTGAATCAGGAACGACTACTACTAGGAACCACTTTGAAAGGGCAATTTATTTTGGAATAATCATATGTAGTCGCCGCCGAACGTGTTCACATTTTGGCACACAGCTGACAGGTGCTCCGCAACAGGGTAACCACCACCTTGACATAGCGTCAACTATAGCTGCCTCTTAGTCTTCCTAAAGGCATCATCCCACGAATCTGAGGTGGTACGGATTTCAGGTGGAGTATTCGTATACGGGATCGTAGATTAAGGAGAGGGGGGGTAATTCCGTCCACTTCTTCCTAATTGCCGCAAAAACGGCCCGGAAGATACGGATTCGAGCATTCTGGTGCGCTACCTCCCACAACGAGTTCGACTGGAGCGCACCATCCGTGTGCACACGCCGCATCTTCCGGGCCGTTTTTTATGCCAATTAGCCAGAAATGGACGGAATTACTCACTTCTCCATAATCTACGATCCCGTGCACGAATACTCCACCTGAAATCCGTATCACCTCAGATTCGTGGGGTGATGCTTCTAACATGATGCGCCGGATTCCTAATTATATTCGTGGCCACGCATTAGGTGGGTTTATTTCACAGAAACGGTAACAACCTATAAGATTATTCTAGAGCTAATTCTGATGGGTTAAAGAGGTTTTGGAGAGTCGAAGGAAGGTGAGAAGCTCCAGTTACTGTTCTATGATGATTGTCGGGAAGACCGCACAAACTTTCTAACTTTCTAAACTTTCTACTTTTGAGAAATCGCTTTACAGTTAAGGTGATGTTAACTTCTGACGCATAGGTTTCACCTTTCAAAATGGTTGTAAAAAAAATGTAAAAAAGAAGGAAATATGTTCTGCTACGAAAATCTGGTGTTATCGGGGTAACGATGCATAACTACCATGAATACATCAACAAGGTTTTTTTTTGCTGCAAAAATTACAAGCACAATCGAGACAACTCACTTTCTGAAGTTGAAAGAAATTTTATTCACCAAAAATATCACTTATTTCAGAACAGGTGCCATCATACTACTCTAACCGACTCTCACTTGAATTGAATATTTTCACTAACAGCGGTAATAACCAGAATGAAAGAAAATCACAAATGACAGTCGAAAACGTAAATACATACAGTGATTAAGCATAAATTAAATTCTCAAGAGATCAAGATCGTTCATTGGAGTTCATGCCATATGATCCCCTCCTCCACCTAAAAAACCAGCACTACTACATAGTAAGGTCTAGATTTTTTTGATCTTGTTTCCAAGATCAGCAGTTCCTCGAGTCATGTTTGAATAGTGTGTAAATATTCTTTGAGATTTCGCCAAGAAGGAATGCGATGTGCACCTTATGACTTCAAATCTAGACTGAATGCTGTTGATTCGAGTTGTCTGATTTAGATAATAACGTCTGTCGCAGTGCAGTTTCCATGTGCAGCACAAAACTGGTTCAACTGCTTTCACAATTACGATATCAGCTTCAAAAATCAAGTTCACTCTGGGCTCTTTAAAAAAGAAGTGCTATTGAGACTGCTCAAGGAAGATGTTGAACACGCCAAAAGTTGAGCGAACTTACAGCTGTCCTAATCCAATTCTAGATAGTCCTTCGCAGGCGGTTTATTGAACAAGTGAACGTCAAGTAGGTCTAGCAATACTTCAATGTCAAACGCAGTAGATCTTGGATAAATGTTGACGGTTCAAAGCAGCGCAAACAAAGACCTAGCTAACGTTCGTAAAGTTATGTTGTGTTTGGAACGACAAACAACGGCAAAATTCAGTCGAAATTTTCACCTAAGAGTATTAAATCGGGAAGTACTGATAACAACTTAACTACTGGACAGCAAAAATCGAACTCTGCCCGAGATGTTGGAACTGCGCTCATCTGATATCCTTTAGCTTTATAGACTGTATTGGTGGATGTTTTTGTACATGAATAATACCTTACGAAGTATTAAATGCGTCAACACGACCATCTCAAACACTGGCTAGTCAAAGTTTTCTCTTTCACGTTCACGATCATATAGAAAGGGACTTCGCTTTCTACACGATCGTGAACAAAATTTCTTGATAACTAACTATAGCACCGTCATCTGCATTTCTATGAATAAATTTGTTTGAGAAACAATATGCATACCTGATTCGTACGATCCAGTCAACTGCGAAGAACATAAATCGTGGTCAAAAGTTGACAATTTATTATTCAACCTGAGAGAACACATAAGCTAGCCGGACCGTTACATTGCTTTGAAAAGTTTATCTAATATTTTGAAAATCTTACCTATTTACGTGTCGTTCTGCTAGGATACTGAGAGCTTCTGATCTCTGTAACTCAAGCTGCATAAATTGTTTTGATGTCTCGTCAAGCTGTTTCTTCAACTCTATAAAAAAAGTTTAGATTCTACGTAAATTTTAATGCACAAGCTCCTCAGATTTCTAAATTTATTGGGACAAAAAACATCGTATTTTATGATTGAATAGTTCTAATTACGTATAAGTAACATTAACTACACGTAGTAATATATAATGCCCGCGGTCACCTCTAATTTAAGAGGTCCCTGAGTAGTAATTAGACTATGTGGCGAGTCTTCAAGTTGCAGCTGAGGGTTAAGCTGCGATCAAATAAACACCGCCTGATGCACAGACCGCCAAAGGCAAAGATTGAGCATGGTACTGGTAAAAATAAGCTGCAATTACGTGGAAACGCAATCAAAATTCTTGTCAAGAAAGGGAAGGTGTCCTATTAGGACCTTTATATGTTTCGAATTATTCCACAATAATCGTAGCATATAGTCGGTGCAGGATTTTCTTACCCAGATGAGTGCCACATGTATTCCTCAACTCTCCTTCATGCACTCTCTCCCTTCTCTCTACCTTTTCGCTATCAACGATGTTCGAGCTCATTAGGATGAATAAATTTCGCCCCGATTATGTACACTTTAAACTGAAACCAAGAGAATGTCATAAAGGAATAAAGAAGTATAACACGCCATCTGTCATGGTGTGTGCCGTGGTTTGATCGAGCCAAACTACGGCACATATCATTGCTAACTTCTTGCACATGGCATGTGCCTAGTATAACACTTTGTATTCAAACTTAAATGCTTCTCATTGAACCAAAGGATACACTGTAAGGATACTAGAATACTACACAGTCCTTTCCATGGAAAAAAAAACAGGACGTAGCTGTACGTTGAAATAGAGGGAAAAAGTAATTAATCGTGAGAGCAGTTAGGGTTGCTAAGACACTTATCCGGATGACTAACACACAATTTGACTCTTTTAAACTACGAAATAGGAGTCTACAAACTCTTTTGACTCTTTTGCTTATTTGTTCTACGCTCCACATTTGAGCGAACGTGGTGTTTATATGTGTTGAAGGTGTGAACGCTATTTCTTAACACTACCCGCTGAAAACTATTTGCCCCGCTTATCGCTTAAATTCCTCGCTCCGCATCCACAAGCGAGCGGTCGGAAATCAGTGAGATGTCGTTAACAGCCTATTCAAGTAAAACTAATGAAAAAAGCTGCTGAGAGAATCGGAATGTATCCAAAGGTGCTAACGCTCCTAACAAGAACTACGCCGTTTTTCAGGCTTAGGTATTGAACGTGGTCATACTTAATCTACACCCCGAACTTTATACTTGCCCATAGAAACATCGGCATCGTCAGCTTCGTGGTACGCTGCCTTTAATATGCGCAAATGGAAATGTTGGAATGCTTTGATATTGACTGAAAACAACCAAAGCACATGTACTCCCTTAGTAAATAATCGCTTCAAAAATCATCAAGATTCTCTGACTCAGCTCCGTTCCGCTAAGTCTAATAATTACTCCGTAACAAGTCCTAAGTGCCTCAATCATAATTACGACTTTAGCAGTGAACATTGGATAAAAAGTACAACAAACAACAATTGGACGTGGAGTTCGATTGTGTAACCTGCAAAAAGGAAGGTGCCGTTCATCAGAAAAGAGAAGAATCACAGAAATTAACTTAAAATTGTCAAGTTAATCGAACTGAGAAGGAATTAGGTCAAAATAATTCGACCTAATCGACATAATATACGGGAATTACATTGGTATACTGACCCTCTAGATAAAACATTTCCTTCATAACTTGTGTCCATGGTCTTACCCTCAGCCTTAGTGCGGTAACCATTTATCGTATTTTCAAGATCAGCACACAACCGCTCCTTTTCAGCACATTGCTTTCTTCTCACTTCGTTCTGTGCTGAACCATCTTTTACACGTTCTTCAAGACTATGCAAGTCGGACAAGTATTCTGAAAAGAAGGCACTACATCTCCCAAAGGGAAGATGTTATCATTCATACTTTGAATTGCTTACTTTGCTTGATCTGACTCTTGCGTGTCCCTGCCTTCCTTATTTTCGTCGAGAGTTGACTCGTTTTTGAAAGTAAGTCTTCAAATACTCCGTCTTGACTGTCCTTCAAAGCAATAGATAGCCTCAGTGAAGAACGAAACGGTGTGAGGCATTTAAATTACAAAACAGTAGCGAAGATTCTACTGTCGTCATTAGAGGTCCAAAATGTCCACACAGTTGGAAACCCACTGAAACATTTAATTCTGCACTACTAGATCCACACAATTTCAAAGGGTGCTAGATGATGGTTCATTTTCAAAAAAAATATACTAGTTATTAATACCCACTGGGAACTCTACTGATGGAAGTATCTGTGAAAATCCGATAGAAGGCTAGACAAACATAACCAAGATGAATAAATTATCGTCCATTTCTTCGAGGAAAAAACTGCTAAAGCAAGAGCGCTCTCATTTGAGTATGGAGCACAACTTGTTGATCCCTATCGACTTGTCAATGAGACAATCAGTGCTTTACGTAAATTATCTATACGAAATACCAGTAGTGTTGGGCAGTGTTTGGTTAATGTGTGAGTTTTTGTTTTCCTCCATAACTATAGTCGGGTCAATACGACATGAAGCACGGACATTTGCGCAAGCGGCTGCGTTCGAAGCGGAGCGGTGGAGCGTAGCGGTTAGGATCGCGTAAGGACCCTCACTGCCGCCACTCACCTCTGCAGTTCGCCATGATCCCACCTCGATTCCAACCGCTGTCTCGACCGCACCGCTTCCGAGCGCAGTCTCTTGCGTAAC
This sequence comes from Necator americanus, assembly GCF_031761385.1. NCBI lineage: Eukaryota > Metazoa > Nematoda > Chromadorea > Rhabditida > Ancylostomatidae > Necator > Necator americanus. Next base: position 25,517,087 of record NC_087372.1, on the reverse strand, counting down.
GGTCCGTGCTTCATGTCGTTTTGACCCAACTATAAATGTCGTATTAAGTGCATTAATATTAGCTTACTGTAACCGCACTGCCACCAGTATTTGGGGTTGCCGATTTGACAAATACCTATTGTCAACACACCAACCCCCACAATTTCTCGAGCCCTAATATGGACTGATTGCCTTCTTTACAGTTGTGCAGTTATTAATTAAGGGACCGCGTATACGAGTTTGATTGCCATCTGTCCGCAGTGGCCCTGCTTATACTAACTGCAATCAGGCAACTGAGCATACGCTTTGTGTCCATTCAAGCTATATAACTTGCACAGTTATATGACGAAAATTATCCAGGTATTGCAAAGAGATGTTGTTGTCCGGCACACTGCCAGAGCGAAACCGATATAGGTCAAATACGTAAGGGGAGTGAAACCTTTGGCAACAACTTTTCGTTTCTCTACACCGAATTGACGAACATTATCGACCTGAGGTATTCGGGTCATTCGATGTCGATAAGCCGTTCAAACGGGACGCCAAGTCTTGTAGGATATGGCACGGAGACGAATGGATGGACTCTAGACGAGCGCTTGCTGTAAATCAAGAAAGTTGGTCAGAGCTGTGTTAAAAGACGACACGCCAGGGCAAATATGCGCAAAGCCGAGTAAAGCTATAATGCCAGCCCTCCAATTAAGTCAAGTCGAGTAAATCACTAGGAAGTTGTGAAACAAACAAGCAAACGTCAAACGTAGGTCGGTTCGAATGACATTATTTAGAAATATTATTATTTAGGAATCATACAATCCCAACTACATGCAGTAGAAAACTCAAAAGACCAAACCGTCTCTCTGTTTTAGATAACAGGTTGCTGATATAGGACCAAAGTTATGATTAAGATGTGGCAAATTAGAAACTAGATAAAAATGAACTTTTTCCAACCGTGGATCTTTCAGCACTTAACCTGAACGGGACACTCCTCCTCCAAAGATGATGGTCGTTCTAAAGACGACATCCAACAGGAAGAGGAGTGGTGACTTCACAGCTAGGAAAATTCCGACGACATTGCAATACAGCAATGCCAAGGTCTTACGCACTAAAAAGTGTTACAAGGGGTCCACCCTAATTGAAGAAGCTACCATTTCTCAAAATTTGGAAAAAGAGAATGCAGAAAAAGGACTAAACTGGGGCAAAGCATTCATATTTAAATTCATCACGTTCACGTACCATGCACTATATATAATATAGACAGGACGTACCGTGAAATACTCCTGTACATTGTCGAAGAGAGAAAAGAGTTCAGCATACGTAACTTCATCCTCCAATGACGACAAGGATGACCTATTCATGAATCTAAAAAGTCAAGCAGAAACCACTATGGATATCTAATATACAACTAATAGTGCAGTGAAATGCAGAGTCGGAACATCGGAAACAGTGCAAAGGCAGCTAAAGCACGGTTGACCGGAGAGAACTTTGCCATTCGAACAGGGATAACTAAAATCCCACGGAATACATCCCCATACTTGCAGTAAAACGGAAGGACGAAAGCAATTCCGAGCAAATTTTGAAACTGAAATGTTCGCGGCCCTGCTGCGCATATAGGTCTTAAGAAGAACGCCGCTACGGTGCCAGCGATATTTCAAAGGAAGGACCTGAGATGCAATACTGTAGCACTTTCGGTGACGTCATGTTTTTATGACGTAGTAGTCCTAAGGAGTAGTTGTTCTTCTGAATGCTTGAGGGTTTCGAGTTAGAATCAGCCAGAATAGTTTGGGTTTCCGACCTGTGCAGCAGAGAGAGTGCAGGCAGTGAGAGAGGCGTGCGGGTCAGCGCGGCGCCGTCGTTGCGAAACGACTGCGAGACTGCTTCCTCAGTTCGTTCCTCAGCATATTCTTCCTTCTAGACAGTTGTCTCTTGGATGGATGTCGTTTGAAGTTACTGCTTCAGTTAACCCTAACATATACTCGACCCACCGAGACCAAAACCCAACCGTTGCTCACGTAGAACACGTGCCAAAGCGTCGCCAAAATTACGCCAAAGCGCACTCTGCGAACTAATTCACTGACTGGGTAGAAAGTAGGTCCCGGAGCAAACCATATGCACTACTTTTATCGCTATTTCCAGGAGCTATTCAGTAGAACTGGGTGCTCCATCGTCAATCCAGCGCTCCAAAGTTAATATTTCCACAAAAATGAAAGTTTCTGAGAGGTGTTGTTCCTGTCTAGTGACTTAACCAATTGACATCAAAACATTAAAGCAGCTAAAATGTTCCTTGACACAATCTGCAGTGAGGATGGTGAGATTTGGTAAGGTGTTTGTCACGATTCTTTGTTCTGTAGAATCAAAGTTTACGTTTTCTTGCTCTGTTCCGCGTGAAAGCGTGCTAGGAAAGAAGCGTAATCGTGATGTTTCAGTCCTTATTCCGTCCTGAATCAACCATGCCTGGGGCGATACTTCCGGTGACAGAGCGTGCTCCTTCACTACGTATTAGTCTTCGCAAAAAAGCAATGGCACAGGTACAGGAAACTGAAGTTACATCAGCAGCAGGATCTGCGAGAAGTTCGAAGAGAAACCAGAGTAAGAAGCGTGCGAAGTCGACGGGATCGAAGGCGAAGACCGCTTGCGCTACCAAAACGCATACCGAAGCTCGAGTTAGGTTCGTTTCAAAGCTGCAACTCTCCTACACTTTGTGTGGAAAGTGTTTGATCTTTTGTCCGGTTATGCACGGTTATGTTATCATGGCTCTCTGCACTTTTTTTACATTCCGACGTCATTGCTTTGCCTGGTTTACCTGTTCTGCATGCTCCCTTGGAAGTAGTAGTGGAATTACCTTCAGGTCTTCTACAAAAGGAAAACCAGGCAAAAGCAAGCACTCAAAACCGTGGGAGTATGATGACGCTGAAGATCAACACTACGACTACGTTTCTTGCTCAGAATCTGAGTCGTCATCCAGCGAGGAAGAATACTCCATGAGTGCATCACGTATGTCATTATATTTTTGTAGGAATTCTTCGGATTTTTTTCTACTCTGCGAAAAGTCCCTTCTTATCTAAACATGTGAGCATTTCAGAGTCCCATGTACAGTTTCTTGAAGATGAGCAAGATGACGATTGCATCACCAACGATGACTCAAATGCTCTTTCTGAGGAAGATGCTGTGAGTTGCATAGTATAGCCTAGACTAGTTTGTACATTCCATTTCTAGTGGAGCAACTGTTTCCCTTTTCTTCCGTACCTAGCTAGAATTAAATTCTCTTTACTAGTAAGACCATTCACAGTTGTATGATTCATTGTTGCTATATAAGAATTCTCATAAAAAAGTAGGGCGGGCGGTGATTATGTTCAACTTCGCGGTCTGCGATAACGTACTCTTTATTATGTTGCTTATTGCAAATCTTGCTCATGAAGTTGAATGCAGTCGGTAACCACTATCCTAAGTGTTGGAATTTGTGACGTAAAAGTTCTACACCCCATTTCTGAGGATACGTTCATATTACAGTGGAACCAAAAACTTGGATAAAATGTAGTAGAAGGGGTCAAATCAATCGGGGCCTTTAGGCCTAAACATTAGTCTTAGAGAATCTATGACATGTGAACTACTAAAGCTACTAAAGAGAAAAAAAGTAAGCTAGAGCGTCGGGAAATAAGGGCGCCACTGAGTGCCCACAATCCCTTTCCCTGTATTATCGTAAACTGGCACTATAATTACTTCAATTCTTCAAATTTTCGTTCACTGTTAAATTTCCTCGTAGGCAAAAATAGACATAGTTGTGCGAAATCTGAAAGACTAGTGTTTTATTCCTAATTCTTGTTCCAGCACATCCGTGTTTCAAAATATAGGGTCATCTAGAAATTTCTTTCTTTGCAATTTTTGAAACATCTCTTCTTAAAGACATTAATTACAGGGACAATGTTTGCGATTACCATGGGTGGAGTTGTGCAGTACAGATATTCCTCCACTTGAGCTTCCCGAAAGTAGTAAGGACATTCCCATTCCTGTTGAGTATTTGTTGGATACAGTAGAGGTTAATTTTATTCTCTCTCCATTAACGTTGTGTTTTGCAGGAATAGCTAGTTTCATATTTTAGCTTTATGAACTTTTGCGCAGTTATTGGCGCACTTTACGACTTACACCCTTCCTCTTCGAAGATTTCTGTGCAGCGCTACTATCGTCGGATAATTCATGTTTACTAGCGGAAATCCATATCGTCCTCATTAGGATGTGTTTCAAAAATGATGACGAAGAGCAGGCAAGTGAAAAATAACTAATTTAGTGTTCTCCCTCAGAAATCGCAAAACGCACGGACGGCTTTTGTTCAGGTTCACTATTCTGGAAACGAAACTAATAATGCATATAATATTGTTACAGCCTGTTTGGAACCTATGACCTACGCTGAGGTAAGTTTTATTCTTCATGTTTTCACCTAGAGATCAAATAATCGATGTTGGCAAGCGGTTTTTTCTTTCAAAACCGTCTTGTTTTTGCTTTCTCTTCGTATTTTCAAATTTCTTTCTAAGGAATTTATTAACTATCCCTGCTTTATAGTGGCTGAAATTGTCTTTTTAAGAGGACACCTCGAGGGCAACACATCGCGATATTGGCGATGTCGAGGTCTCTGTGGGACAGTGTAGAATTCGGGTTGTGGATTACGAGTGTCAGGGTGGCTATGCTTGGTGTTCTCTAATCGTCGACAAAAAAATGCTTGGAAAGCGACATCAGCTCATACGAGTTATGTTAGAATGCACCACTCTTGTGTATGCACTGACGTCCTCTAGCGAGTGGTCAGAATTTCTATTCTAATGCACCTCATCGGAACTAAGGCGGGTCCCACGTCGTTTTTCAGGATAATTAGGGCGATTATACGTGGCCACTATCAGGATCGTAATCTACAACCCAAACTCTTGCTACGGAGATAATAACATCGTCTATTTCATCATATGTCTTTAACTTTGAACATTTTCTTTGGTTCACATTTTTGATCAGTTTTGCTCTCTTCATTTTATTGTTTTTCGCTATCCACTAACTACAATAGTTCTGTTGTAATTTTATCTGTACTTAGAGTTTTGCATTGATTATATTTAGGTGCTCCGGCAATACCTTTCTAGTGATGTGCATGTTCCCGTTGAAATCATGGAGGCAATAAATGCCCCTAATTATCCATTTGTCGAGTTCTCCGCGCGGCTAGTCCTTATTACATTCCTTAGCTATCGTTTTCTGTACTCAAATGAGTATAAAAAAGTTGTGGTTGCATCTAATGGAAAGATTGAAGTAAGTATAAATTCAATGTTCACAATTTTTTGTTTCCCCAGCTGCAGCAATAATTATTTGGGTTGTTTGTTTAGCACGATGAAACGTGTCGATCATGCTGCAAGAACGGTGAACTGTTGCAATGTATTTCGTGTGAGGCTTCTTTTCACCCCTCATGTATTGAGCTGGACAAGCATCCTTCTGAATGGACATGCGACTTGTGCGAAAAAAGCAAGGTGACTACATTTTCTTTATTTTTAATGTGAGTGACGTGGCTTCGTTATTTTCCTGACTTTGATCTACCTTGTCTCGATCCTTGTTTTTGTGCTGCTGTCTTTTTCTCGACCCTTTTCCTTTCAGGTAAGAGGAGTACAAGATTGCTTGCCGTTAGGGGAATGCGCCAACAAGGAACCATTGCGCATGGAACCTATTGGGCGAGACCGCCATGGCAGATTTTACTGGTTTGTCGTAAGGAGGATTTTCGTGTGAGTGGTCAGATTTTTCACTGATAAACTATGTATTTTGGAAGCGGAGAGACAAGAATGGGATTATTTATGCAGAGAACTCTCTCTGTAGTAATTTCCGTTCAGATTTTTATTGGATCCATTTCCGGTGTCGTAGTAATAATTTGCTAGCAGAATACTTATAGGTAGTTTAAGTAGACCAACTGTACACAGCACCTGAGCACAACACGTTTTTAATGTTAGTAAGTTGAGGATCACAATTTATCGACAAAGCTGTGTTATTATGTGAGAACTCTGTACTTTATAACTTCTGTAAATTGTGAACCTTTCGAAAGGCATCCGCATAATTTTACTTCTTCCCAGAATTAGATTTTTTTTCGTTGGGGGGGGGTGTTGTAGCCTCTATTCTTATTCTCTCAGGTTCCCGCCATATTCTTATCTACTTCTCATCACTAGTTCTTATTTTTTCCTATTTCTAGACATAATATGGATGAGTCTGACTTGCGGTATTATTCAACGGCACCGAAATTTTACCAGCTTGTAAAGAGCATGGATCCATCTTTTTTCGAATTTGACTTGTGCAATTTCTTTTATGAAAGGTTAAGCGATATTTTGGAACAGGTACGTTGGCAGTGCTAATTCTATTTCTACTTTCACTTCTTAATTTACAGATGTCTGTAACGCTTGAGTTATCATCTGATCGTAGGGATATTCTTTATCGCGAAAACTACAACACCAGTAAACCGTTGCCTGCCGAAGTTTTCCTCCAACAAGACAACAGTTTGTTTTTCAACAACTTTAATTCTTCCTTTCCACAGTGTGCTCTATGTTGTTCAATCCAGTGCATTTGATGGCCGATATTCTCGCTGCAGAGTCTAAGGAGATTAAAACTGAAGAATCCGAAGAAGAACCTGGATTGAAAGCTGAAGAAGGGGAAGACCAGGTCCGTTTTGCATTTCATTTGTCTTATTTCTTAATGTTATCATTATCTGCTCAGAAGCCGTTTGCAACTCTTGATGGTTGTTTCAAAACAATGCTGGGATTTTCTAAAGGACATCTTATAAATAACTTTTGGAGTGGTAATGTTGAAGGTGAGTATTCTATTTTTTCTTTTGTAATAATTGTAATTCCTTGTCAATTTTTCTTTTCAAGAAAGTGAATTGCTCCAGTACAAAAGTGCACGTGATTCGGAGTGCAGGAGTACTAGTCCCGATCCATCGAAACTATTTCGCATGGGAAATCCTAGAGATGATGTAAATTTTTGGTGAGTTTCCTTATACAAATATGATATATGGTTAAAACAGCTTCGTGAAACACTATTCAGCAAATACGTTAACCTCTTCGTTGAACACAAGTTTGGTGAACATCCTACCACAAAGAAGAAGATAGTTGACAAGAAGAAATATCTTTGTACTAAATTTTCTTTAATGGAGGAAGGAGAATGGGCTTTTGAGGTTTGTCACATACTGTTTTTGAAAGCTGATAAATTTTACTCTTCATGAAATCACAGTAATGTGATTGTGATGTGATGTGTTTTATTTTGCGATTTTCGAATTATTACGTTCTTTACCTATTTCTTCTAGTTGACCTCTTTCTAATTCTCGTTTTCGTTTAGCTTTTATTCAATTTATTATCATTTCTGCTGCCTATAGCCTATATTTTTCATTGATACATCGAGTATTGTTGAATGATTGTTCATCTTTTTTTTTCTAAATCAATATGTAGTTGTTGCGAATCTCCTTGTTCCCTCACTTGCAGCTACCTCTTTCGAAAAATACTTGTTCCAATGTTTTTTTTTGCTTTCTCAAGTGGTTCCTTTATTTATTATTACTTACTACTTATTATTACTACTACTTATTACTACTACTACTTATTTATTACGATTTAGGCTCTGCATATTTTATAAGGGTGCGAAGATTGTTACGAACCCCACATTTAACACATTAATTCGCATTCGATCTTTTCTTCTTGTGCCAGCAAAACGATATCATTCTCTTTTTTCTTTCTTTTTTTTGCTAGGAGAGAATTTCACTGAGCTGCGGACGTTTTTTTTTTTTTTTAATCCTAAAGCAACGAATGCATTAAAGGCATCACCTCACGAATCTTGGGTGGTACGGGTTTTAGGAAGATGCGGCTTCGAGTGTTCCGGGGCGCTGTTGTCTACGAAGAATTGTATTGGAGCGCGCCAGTCTTCTGCACGCGCTGCATCTTCCGGGCCGTTTTTAGGAAGAAATGGACGGAATCACCCTCTCTCCCACAATCTACGACCCCGTGTAGGCATAATCACTTGAAACCCCTACCACCCCCGATTCGTTAGGTGATGCCTTTAAATTATAACCTCTCTTCTTCATTCGTGACGTGATGTAATCTACTACAAAATTCTCTACAATCTGATACTTTCTGCTCGAAACGCAAACATATAACGTGCTCGCTATCTTCAACGAAATTTTTCGATTGTATTTCAGATTGCGCTTGGTTAAACGGGGGAATAGCTCTTTTCTTTCGAAAGAAAATTGTTTAGGGAGTTACATGTATGTTCGCATAACACTATAGCTGAAAAACCTCGCAAAACGGTTTGTAACAATATCATCTTTAGGCTTCCCTAATATGAGCGATCATTGCAGATTCCATTCTGGCAACTGGAAATAAAGCGCTTATCCGCTTCTTGAACTTCTAACAATATCATCTGTGAGAAGTGTTCCTGCTGTTCTGAGCAGCAATTATAGTACAGTTAAAATATCCCTGACTGAAGATTTTGTTCATACTTGTCAGTCTTGTCTTGACTTCTATGTTACAACACACTCACCAGCTCGTGTCCCGAAATCATTTTGGTGGATTAATACATCAGCATCCTCGTAATTGTGCAAGATAAAATTTTGGAAAACCACTCGACAGCAAATGAGCTGCTGATTTCAAATATTAATATACCTCCAAGATTTGAATTTGACGAATGTGTGGCTTGACAACAGGCGAAGTTTCAGCAGCCGTTAACTACTTTCACAGTACAATTCTACCATTGGCATATCCCGAGGACAGGTCTCGGTGAAACTAAAAGAATCTGCGGGAAGATATGGAGTTCTGAGGTGTAGATTGCGAATATTATGATCCCGCTCAACTTCGGGTGCGTGTAAAGAGGGTCCCGGCGGAATTTCCAGCATGCCTCGGTCATGCCTCGTCAGAGCAATTGACGATGGTGCGTGTCCTAAAGAGATTCACTTTCGCACCTAAATAACTGACTCTGCTCATCTACCGCTAATCATACGCTGCATCAACGGCTAGGATATAATTCACTATATACTAAATTGTCTTTTAGAATCAGACACATTCCCTGCAATTTTGTGACGTGAGGTGATCTCAATTTTGTAATCGTACCAGAAGCAAGAGAAATTCTCACGTGAAATATGAGATAAGGATGTATCTGATAGCTTCAAATTACGTGCATAAAAATTTTCTTTGAAACGTAATATTCCAGCTCTCAAAAGTAACGGTAATGAGAATTATCGTTATCCTGTAACTCCCAAGTTTTTTTTTAGCCTAATTTATTCCTGAACTTCTGCATCTCTGACTTCTTGGAACTTACAGGAAGAAAAAGAGTTCAAATTTGGTAAGATTTCTAGACTTTCTGAAGGAGATATAAAGGCAAACTCATTCCCTTTCTTTATTAGAACACCATACAAATCCCATGTACTTCTATCTAACACTATTATTCTTCGACTTATTCGGTAATTTCGACAGCTCACACCACTCTTCTTTGCATATTTCATTGTAACTGCGCAGTTTTCTGCGTCTCTATGGCTAGAAAAACATCTAATACGGTTGTCTGCGTCTTCATGAACGACTGGAGCGTGACCTCGTCGAGGTACGTTCGCTTGTCCGCCGGCATATCCACTGGGCACGTTATGCCTCGGAGACATTCGCGGAGAATCCGCCGGGACCCTCTTTACCGTTCCCCCTCAAGGGTTCCCCCTTCCTCTAATCAGCCTCACAAACTTCGTGAACCGCTTTATTTCCCATCCACTAGGTACATTAGAACGTGCTGCCTTTGTACATGCTCCAATTCCTTCAGCAGCCTATTCTCTTCTTTTACTAGGATGGGCTGCTAAAGAGACCTCATTGATTCTCGGCCGCTCTCTCGTGAGCGCTGCGCGTGCGCAAGGGTGGCGCGTTCCAACTTAGCTTGTAAGAACGGACGCCGTTTCCTACGCCTTCTTCTGGACGACGCACTGAAAATGAGCGAGACCACGACCATATTCGTAACCTACATCACGAACTCTATATTTTCCCTCAGATTTCCCAACTATGTCTGTTTCATGACATGCTGCCTTTAACAAATATTAGAAATGATTCGTAGAGGCAAAAAAAAAATCACGTTTTTGTGGAAGCAGTCGAAATTTTCTTCTTTTTGGTCACTTGGGAATCCCTGCTGCCCTTAAACTACCTCGGCGAATAATCCAATACCAACTACATTGCAGTGGTCGACTGCGAAAGGGCACAACTTATATGGCAGTGAAAAGCTACAAACATTGTATGTTGCATGGACTATTGGCAAACTTCTGAGAAAGGTTCCTATAGAACTGATGCACCGCAAATGGCCTAGTGTGTTTCCAGACTTCAAAAAGGTATGAATCCTTGTTTCCTTTTTTGTTGCGGTAGCTGAAAATTTCTTTCTCTCTCCTCATTCTTCCACTTTAATATTAGGATTTGGACCAACCAAACACTTCATGGAAGAAGTTGCGAGAACTTTTGCTCCGCTTAGAATGTGGTATGAGGCGCACTCTTTTTCTACCTCAATGGTGGAACAATCTTGGACATACGAGACTTACCCGCACTACGATTGAGGATCGCGAGCGATTGATGAAAGAAGCTCAGCGTCGAAAGAAAGATGAAAGAGTAACATCTTGTTTGATTCATTAAGTATTCGAAGCAGGGTATCTACAACATCTTCACTTCCTATCTAGGAATCTGTAGATGCCCTGGACGAAGATATCATCGTTGTTAAGCACACGAAACTTCCACATGGAGTTAGCAGAGAGTTGACTCGTATGCGGGTAGGTTTTTTTTTCGTCATGTGAACGACCTAGTTCTCATCCTTAAAATCAAAAACGGCACTGGCAGGACGAAAAATATCGTCTTTATGGCCGAGGGGAGCTGGGTGGGTGGATATGGATATCCCGAACCTTGGTGAGAGATATTCGCGACCAACCCGGTCCATATTCCGTTGAGAAAAATGGACAAGAATCCGTGAGTTCAAGCAACCAGCTTGATGCATGGTTTTATTAAGTCTCGAAGCAAATGCTTTGCAACGGTCTGTGAAAGTCTTGGACTATAATAGGTTACTAAATTCAGGCAACGAATGGAAGCATCAAACGGCCGTCGATCGATGTTGTGGCTTCTAAACTGATGCAGTGGCGCTCAGAACAAGAGGCGGCAAAGAAGAAAAAGAGTTGCGTGTGTTATTCCCCTAGTTGTCGTATGGGGATCCCATCAAGGTACGCTAAATGTCATGCAACTTGTTCTCTTACCTTACGATTTTTTTCTGTTTAGATCTGTTTGTTCTAATGATGCTATGGCTGGATATCAGTCCTGCTACTCGCAAGAGTGCCGGCAAAAGGAGTTGGATCTTGACGGACTGTTAGATCTTAACCCCTGTTTTGCTTCCTCATGTAAGTTTTTTTTCTCTTGTATCTCAATACTATAGCTCTTCTTGCTGGCTTATTGGATGTTTCTGGTGTGAATGATCTATTTCTTTCAAAATCTTAACTTTGTTTTTGTACCAAAATGTTGTAGACCGAATTGTTCTCTTTTTATTGAGTGAGGGCACTTAGCATTTTTTAAATCTACATTGAACACTGGAAAATTTACTAAATGTTTGAGTTGACTTTGTTATACAGGCATGTGATTTCTCTAGAAACATTTCACTTTTTCTGGGATAATTGCTTGTTGAAACTGTAGTACGGAGGGAATTGGATCTCTTTAATCGTCAGTTTTAAGAATACATGAAGATTTCATTTACTACTTATCAATTTAAATTTCAGATCCTTCAACTAGTACATCGGCTGTTGCCAAAGCTTATGATCCTTCCAGAGTTTCCGAACCTCGCAAAGGAGTTTTAGGAGAAGATCTCCCATGGCCTCTCCCGGAAATAAACCATTTTGTAACAAAAGGATCGAAGCGTACCAGCATTTTTGTCCTTCCTCAAGTGTGCGCGTTGCTCTATAGTTTTTCTAACATTTTGTTGATTTCTAATTCATCTACATTTACTTCGACATTTTAGTACCCTACGAAGGTTGGCGAAAACTGCTGGTCGAAAAGCGATCTATGTGCCAAGTTTTTCCGCCTCTGCCAAGGGTAACTTACAGTATTGGAACTATCCGACTCCTAGACCGTGTTTTGATCTTTGCTGGAGGTGCTAATTTCGTTCACACTCTTTCATATTTTTGGAATGTCTCGGTGTTGTTGTTTAATTCTTGTCACAGATGGTTGACTGTAAACTGTGCGTCGTTACATGCTGTTGCGCTGCAGCTTCGAATACTGTGGGCTTCAATTCGATGGCAGGACATGAAGCCAGAGGACGATGTGTGATTTCTGCTGGTCTTTCTGACTTGTTCCCAACTATTTTAGCCTTTAAAGGATCCTGATAGGCGCATCATCACTCACTATCCCGACCGTGACGAACGCAGATGGATTTCTTCGCATAAGGAGTACTCTTCGCCATGTATCTATGAGAGGTTTTTAATAAAATTCATTGTTCTCCAAGCAAAACATTCGATTGTTTACGACTTAGATTTTTCTTCTTTAAGGTATCGTATTTCAATAGAGGTGCTTCCACTAGATGACGACAAGGAAGTTGAGGAGGAAGATGACTTGTCATGGACAAGTGGCGAACGAGCAGAAAGGAGAAAGAGTAAATATTTTTGGCATTATCTATTCATTTCGGATTGATCTGAGTATCTTCCTGTGTTAGGTACAAGGAGGAAGAAACCTATACACTCATCCAGCGTTCAGCGAGTTAGTCATATCAAAGAAGAATGGGTTGATGGTGTGGACCTTAAACTCCACGAAATCTAGTCAGTGTTAATTTTTGGAAAATATTGTTGTTCTTCTTCTGAACAAAGTATGTTATTGGTGAATGAGTATTTTCAGTGATTATTGGAAAGGGTACAACAACAAATTAGAAGCAGAAGCTCGAAAAAAGCAAGCTGCGGCTGCTGCACAAAAGGTGCAACCTGTACGTGCTCTTGCAAAGACACCTCGTAAGTACTCTAAGATTCCTTATTTTTCCATTATATGTATAGCTATTCGATTACAATTCTTTGAAGAAACTTCTGATCGTTCAACTTCTTCGCCACTGAACGCTGCTAACATCAGAAGGGCAGTTTCTGTTCAAGATCGATTTCGTCAACCAATTCCTCAGCCTGTTCGTCACTCTACAGCACCACAACCTGAACTACGTAGTGATACATTGATTGCTTCGGAAAGAAAGAGGAAGCCAGCACGAATCAGTGTTCGTCAGAATCTGTTTCCATCAACTTCCAGAAAGCTTGAATTCGGTTCCACTCACTTTTCCTTTTAGGATTACGAATATTACTCTCCAGCTCCTGACGGGGAAGACGGCGCAGCTAACGAAGATGGATCTGAGCTTACTGGCTGGGAACCGCGAGCTGCAAAGCGTCCTAGACCAGCGTATAGAATGGATTCTACTCGCTTGCTGCAGACTCTTACTCCATCTTCTAGGATTGTTGGTCGCCAGTATCAGGTCGGCGTGTTGCGTGGAGGTGGCCGAACCGCACAGCAGGTGAGACATTCCAATTTATCTCTAGGTACTATTTATGTGCTTTTGTTTCTACGGTGGCTCTGAATCGCTCACCTCTCTGCCGATTCCTCTCGGAGACTAGCGTTGTCTGGTCGAAAAGCAAGAAAGTTCGATCGGTAATCATCGAGTCAGCCGGAATGCTGCTGTAATGTTTCTTGCCGCGCAAAACCACCGTCGGGGCCATCTTCAATGCTTACCCACAGACCGCGCTCTTTCTGTAGCTCGGCGCACTATTCCATAATTTCTGGCCATCCGCCAGGCCACGCCCAATATCGATCGCCTCGCAAACGGCGTGTGATTGCCTGCTTCCTTCCATCACCCGTACGTTCCGCCATCGCTATGTTTAAATGCGCCTACTCAAGTCGTAGCGTAGAAACGGTGTATACTTGTTCAAAGTAACAGCATCCCGCAGATTAGTAACTTCGCGCCGTCGTATCGGGGATGCTATGTTGCAGTTCTTGAGTAGTTTCGTTTTGAAAATTAATTTTACTTTCCTTTTTCTTCTCTCGTTACCTTTCCTCATCTAAGAACTTTTTTTAAACAAATTTCTTTCTTTTAACATCGTTTGGATATATTTTACGTTTCAAGAAAGTTCAGACTTTTGAAATCCCAAACATGCTTTCAGCCGGTTGGGGACGGCATGCAGCCTGCGGGCTTATTGGAAGAAAGTGTAGTTCCACTGGGAGCTGAAGAAACCATCGTCACTACTGATCGGAACGATGTCACACCAGCACGAAACGCGATTACTTCTAGAATTATTGGAAATGGAAAGATTCAGGATTCTCCTGGTGTCGTATCCAGGTGATGGAAATTTAGATTTTATGCTATTACAATGAAAACCATTTTGACTATTGGTTATAATGCTTATCCCTATTAATATGTGGTGAAAACTTAGATATGAGAACACTGGTGGAAGTAGTGTTGTACGTTCCACTTCACGAGTGATGTCACCTGCTTCTCGAGCAGGGATTCTACACACCCCGAAAGCTACAACGGTACATCCCATCTTGCACTTCCCATTCCAGTTTTTTGTTTATATTTTTCCTACAACTTATTTTCTGTCTATCTCTTTCTAACTGCTGAAAGTACCCGTTGTTCTAGCGTTCGTCAATCGGTGTGGCAGGTGGTGGAAGCAAGTTGTTAATGGTGCGTCGGTCCGATGGTACGACACAATTCCTACGCCAAATTCCACAAGGATCGGAAGAAACTGTTCCAGCGTTCGTTTAGCTCGACATTTTAAAAATCAGTTGCCCATCATCATAAACGTAATGATGAGATTTGTTTAAGAACAGGCATTCCAGACATGTATCGATGGTGAGAGCTAGAAACACACAAACTGTTCGCACGGTGCCTGGATCCAGAATAATTCAAGTGACGGTAACTATTATTCTGCATGCAATGTCGAGTGCAGTGCATTAAAAAAAAGTTTACTGTCATGTTGTAGGGACGAGAACAAGATCAGCCAACATCTACACGACGTATAGCAGCACATGCAGTAGACTCCGCTACTATACGGACAGAATTCGAACAAACATCGGATCCGTTTATGAAGAGAATGGCCGTTGAAAAAGCGGTTTCTGGTCCGGTTACTCTTTCGCAGGGCTTAGTGAGTACTTTTGATATCTCCAAGATGTGATGATCATCTTGAAAACGAATGTGGTAGGTTCGGCGACAGCTTCCTCGACCATCTGAGACATACGAAGAGATCTATTATGAGCCGTCTGAAGTTAAAGTGAGTGAAATCCTATCGATCTCTTTTTTTGTACTTTGCGCATGAGATTTGTGATTCTGCACAGGACCACGTGATGTACTCCGATGGTACTCGCCAAATTGCTGCACGCCCCAGATTGTCGCAACCGTATGGTGGGGGGTGAGTACTTTCTTTATGAATGTTCCGCCTTGAAGCATTAGACATTCTTTAAGGTACGCTCAAAATCCTTCCGTTCAGCAGACGACACGTGGCTCACCTGTTGTTGTCGCAGGAAGAGCTCATTCTAATTCTGTAAGGAGAATGTTAAGAGCGTTTCTTTTTTTATTAGTTAATTTCTCGTATAAAACGAGGACCCAGATTGTTGCTTTTGTTCTAAACATATTTTCTTTTTACTTAGTATCCGATATGTTAATATTTTCCTGTTTTTTACATACAAAATCTTTGTAGTTTTATGACCGTTTGTGGCTCATGTTGGCTCAGACTTACTGCAGTCTTATTCAGAATTCTCAGCGGGTATACTACGTTAAAAATGCGGTGGCAATGGTGCCTTCGCGTGTGGTGTTAGCGCCAGCGCCTGTGGAAGGTTACGTACAAGAGGAAATTGTGCTCGATAACGGTGACTATGTCATCGACGGTGGTGAAATTCCTAGCAATTCCGGCATTCACATGTCGTAAAGCACAGTAGGCGCTGCATGAGGAGCAAAATTCCACTCGATAAACTGCAAGCCCGTCCCCAACCGGCTCAGAAAATCAAGAGCATGTAGTCATGATCATCATCCGTTGCAATTTTGATTTTGTCAGCTCTCCCGGAGTTTATCAGGTACTATCAAAATAAGCAGTTAATATTCTTGCTCGGGAGCAGTTTTATTGTTAGAATGTTATGTCTTATTCGTTGTTCATTGTTCTGATCGTGTGAGGCCATCATTATTGTTATAATTGGCCTTTAGGTACTTCATAAAATACGGTTCTATGATTGGCAGATGTTGTTTCATTTCTCGTAATCTTTCACCTTATTTTCCTTTTGTTATTTATCGTACTCTACACCTTTCAAATCTTGTAATATTGTATGTTTGGAGTGCTTTATTGACCTCAATGATTTTTCGTCAATAAATGTTCGGTCCTTCATGTTTCTCACACGATCAGTCCAATGCATAAACATGTTAACTGCAGTTAAATTCTGGGTTAAAGTAAACTTGAAATAGTCCGAATTACAGTGCTGCTTAACTGATGGTGTCGCGAACATAATAAAATTTGGCGAAGGTTCTTTCGTTCTTTATTCTTCAAATTTGGCCGAGATAGCTCACTGCAAGATTTGCTAGGAATTTACGCTACATGTTACTTTACTTTCTTGTAAGTGAGCGAAAGGTTCACATCAATAGTCATCGCATTGAAGCTGTGAATTGTGACTCGAAAAAGCACGAAATAAAGGAGGAAACATATCAAATGCAACATACTATAGTGCACAACGGTTAGGCTTAGATGGAATAACGGATAAGTCTGGATTATGATTGCGCTTGAGTTCAGTTCCACAGACATTTCCAACACTTCTGTTGTTTCAGTATGCATCAACGGTACCTATGCGCAGAGTGACTAGTTACAAGGAATTTTGCAAGAACAGAAGAGCCGCAGATAATACAAGGTAACCTCAGGAACAGTTACTTCAAAGATTTTAATTTATCTTTTAAAGCAACTTGGAGCAAATGATATTTTGAAAATGCTTTAACAACCGTTTTTGTATTTGCTCGCGGCTGCGCTCGATGCGTCGCGGTGGAGACAGCGACTAGAATTGAAATGGGACCGTGGCGAACTGCAGTGAAGAGTGGTGCCAGTATGGGTCCCTCTGCTCTTATCCACTACACTCCACCGCACTGCTTCGTGCGCAGCTGCGTAACCAGCTGCGCACGAAGCAGTGCGGTGGAGTGTAGTGGATAGGAGCTTCATGTCGTTTTGACCCGACTATAATAACTGGAGCGGTTGGTAGTGTTCCTTTTTTTGTAGACCTTCGACTGAACTGTGATTGGGTAAGTAGTTCCTGTGAATTTTCCATTGTGATAGACTGGAATCTTCGAAGAATTGACAGTATGTAAGTTGGCAGACTATATTTGAGGATCCATGCAATTTTAAGTATTCGATGAATTGATCGCTGCTTGACCAACAATCTTGCATACGCGATTGGGAGATTTCCCACCTTTTGCACAATTTTTGGTTTGTTGTGAAGGAAGAGTAAGTGAGAACGATTTGTTGGTCTGTTTAGGTGGAAGAGATCAAACTTTCGCATTTGCAGGTAGCCTAAGTAGAAATTCTATTTTTAAAGAAAAATTGTTCAGTCATTGGAACTGACCAGCAGATAGTGCTTGTAACTTTGATTGTGCTAAGAAATATCAGTAAAATTGTAAGATAAGTTCTCATCTCATCTCAAAAGTGATCAAGTATCGGTTTTCTCTTCTTAATTGAGCCATCTCTCGTAATTTACTCCTTACAAGACATGTAAAAACTTCAGCACTGCTTTCCCTAGCAAATTACTGTTCCATGTAATGACTTACACCAATTTGTGAAATATTTTTGTTGGGACAAAAACCTTCAAGGTTGTGATGCAATAATTTGAGAGTAGAACATTTGATGATTTCAGTGATAGGTTGTGATGAACTTTTACAAAATGGGTTCTTCCTGCTTCAGTTTTTTTTTTCAAGTATGATAGAATGGAACAGAGAACTACCAAATACATGCATCATAAATCATTGGTCATGGTTTTGATGAAAGCGCCGGAACTTGTTCACGGAAAGTTCACAAAAATCAGCTCTACTAATAATTCACTTTTTTCCCTATTGTGTTGAGTGCTTAGGATTCTAAGTCGCCCATACCGTTTCGACTTCGAAAATAATGAGGACGAAGAAAGGGCGATCGCTGAGGCGATTGCTAGAGAGGAAGAGCTAATGCGACAAGAAGAAGCTGATAAAGGAGGACGTCCAGAGCCAGGAGCACGAGATCGTGCGTACTCAGTTAAGTCACTGTGGAATGAAGTGCGTAAGACTACGATAATTCAGCGGCTGGACGTCCTTACGATGAGGATCCCGAAGAGCACGCGCGGATGGTGCCGTCGTCAACACACCTCGGGTACAGCCTCTATCCTCATCCAGCTACATCGCGGTACATGTCAAATCTAACCATTCACAAGGACGACACCGCTGATACTCGTGTAATAAAGCATGTAAGTTCTTTCATCTGTTTTTATTGTGAACTCTGTTTGAAGCTTAGATCTACCTTAGATTCTGGAGACAATGGTTATGCAAGTATGTCGATGGGACAAACAGTTTGGATGGTATAAAAATCTTCTCCTGAAGCCGAGACGACCTCATCTCGAAAGGTAAATTGACGGCGCGGTAGTGAATTTTTAAGAAATTTTTAAAAGTTCTATATAAAACAATTTTTCAAGACGGCGAATGTTCACGAATCAGAGAGAGACCATACTAGCGGAGCACATTGATAGGCTTAGAAAGGAGATCAACAAGAGAAGAACGAAAATTGAGAACCAAGCGGAGGAACTATGCGGATTACCGACACCATGGAGGAAATCAAGGATGAAGTCCCATTTACGAGGCATGATTTTCGTTATGCTAATATTATGCTTACGGCATAGGGTAACCAAGGACCAGCACATTGAGATGATCCACCAGCAAGAGATGAGAGTTTTATACTTTTCTGCTCGTAAAACTTTTAAGTATGGGTGGTGAGTGAGTCAGTGAGTTCGCTACCTTTTGTAAAATCCATAAGAGTGTGATCTTCTTCTTGATCTCTGTGACCCAAGATTGCACTGTTTTTTTCCGGATTGTGAGAACAGATGAAGTGTAGAAACTTCGCTCTACCTCCCTGCACGGCTTCATGACGGGAGTAGTGTAGTCGGTAAGATGACCGGCTGTGGCTGCACGATCGATGGTTCGAAACCGCAGTAGTGCCAACCAAACCCAAAATAAACAAATAAATATTAGATAATAATAAGTAAATGATAACAAAAAACAGATATATTGGTAACAGACCTGTCTATAGGGCAAAAGGGGCACGGTGAACGGACACTACCGTCGTTAATTGACTGCGTCTCCTGATACGTATAAACTCATTATAGTTAGCCGCTTACGACAATTATTTCCTTCAAAAGCCTCGTACATGCGATTTTAGAATCGAACAAAAAGGAAAGTACATGGTATTAGATGTTGCGCATATGAGATTGTAAGTTAATATAAAAAAAAAAGCAATGAAATAGGTTTGTATAAGTGACATGTCATTTAGAAATGCGAGTGAAAAAGAAATTATCCTGTCTCGACCTGTTAGGTGAAAAACACTCATTCATCCTGGGAGTGCAAGAGATGTTTCAAAAATGTCCCACTGATTGGTGTTATGTATCTTCTTTACCTTTTTTCCCTTCTAGGATTTCTTTTTGTTTATCTAGCTGGGTAAAACTGGCATCCAACGATTAACGAGGCGCGAATAATGTCTCGCAGACATCTGTACCTAAAGGTTTCTCGAAAATACAAAGCTCTCTGTTCTAACAACCTAATCTCTATTGATTTTATGTAGAGAATAGATAAAAATGAAGCGATAAAACGGTGGTGAAAAGTTTGAGAACCATACAAAGTTCTATTATATAAAACTGTATAAAACGTACAAGCAAGTATTAGTTTGACAGACGCTCGATATAAACATTATATCTAAGTAAAATTTTGAAAAGGAAAAAATAGAAAGAAGTTTAAAAAAAAAAAAAGGAATGTATAAAAGTAATTAGCGCATAAATTTACTGTTATTATAGGTGCTGCAGTTGAGGTTGAACACGAATTCGCTGAATGACATCGAGACAAACACATACTTATGACTACTAGTTTATATAGAAAACTTGGGGCATAAATGTGTTAAATTATGAGACCTTTGAAAATATATGCATGTTTTTTTTTCCTGGAGCATTTTTTGAGATAATTTTACTTATGTAAAGTTACATTGGATAGAAGGATCCAATTTTTCTTTATTCCCAATAATATGCTCTTGGTTTACTATATCCGTACATCAGAATTGGCTGCGGAAATCCTTTTCCTCCCCTTCCTTTCAAAATTTCCATTTTCCGCTTCTCGCGACGCGAACGCCGCGGCTTGATCAGAGAGCAATAGGGGGGTGTAGGTGATCTCGACGGTCGTAGGATGCCTAGTGGGGGATTGGAGTGCTGAAGGGAGATGGGTCGTTTTAGGGTACTTGTCGCGCCCGGGAATGTCCTTCGCCGAAGGTTTCTCTAAAATCATTTGCGGAATGTGACAGTTTAGTTGTTTTTCCAGCGTTACAATTATGTTTACAATTATTTAACATTGAGTATTTTACAATATGTGACAGTTTATTAAATTCATCCTTCAGTTCATTCTTCTGGTAATTGCATTCTTGCTCTTTCCTGCCAGTTGTGTGCCTTCAGTTGTTTCTGAAATCAATCACGGCTTTGGTCTGCCCCCCGCGCTCAGATTGCGGGTGGACATCCCGCTCGAGTTTCCAGAAATGTACAGAAATTCTCTCGTCAAGTACCGATTTACATATATATGTATATATATATATATATATATATATATATATATATATATATATATATATATATATATATATATATATATATATATATATATATATATATGAACAGAAAATGAACTGTAGGCTATCCAGCTGGAACACACAAACATCAGATGTGATCACTTCCTCAGTATAAAACTTAATAGTGGATACCTATGAGAAAACTGGTTCGAAATGCTACTTTGACATCACTGGGAACCGCGAAAAGGAATGTGTGATTGTAATCGTGAAGTTCTATAGATCCGATAATCTTGGAGCGTGGCTCTGTGGCCGTTAAAACGTCTAGGCATCTATTCTTGAGTTACTCTTACAATTTCACGAAATTCTCGCTCAGATCCAACAACAGTATCACACGTTTAATACGGGAACGTGAATGTAGCTTAAGAGGAAGGTATGTCCAGCTGTTTGCGAAGACCTAAATCAATGAGTTTCTCCTCCCGGTTTCGCAGAGGAAGGTGGTCAAAGAGATCGGACGCTCGCCAAAGGGTCTTACTTCAATCTTGCAAGGCAAAATGCGGGGAATATTTCTGAGGGTCACTCAGTGGATAGCAAGTTCTTCAAGCAAATAGGATCAATTCCTAGCAATACAGTTCCAGCCTTGTATTGTAACCACATTTCTCATTCTTTGCAAACTTACTCCTAAACCGAATGACTTTTGAACATTGAGAAGTCTGGGTATGTCACATGTAAATCGTTCTCATAAATATATTCATCTCAAAAATTTTGACTCTAAACCATGCTGAGCATTAAAGCTGGCAGAATCAATTGTCATGTATCTAATGGATTATGCAACTGTGTGGCTTTCACAGTATACTCAGTAGATCACCGTGTACGTGCACGTGTACGGTGATCTAGAAGAGTACACGGTGAACATATTACTGGTAATGAGCGCGTAGCACTTGAATAGTTGAAAAAAAGATTTACAGCAACCATCTGTAAGTTTAGGCAATGTTTCTGTGCTTCTATTTGCCTTTCAAATCTCCAGGAAAGCCTGCTTACTGTGGAATTCTACAAGCATATTATGATTTTTGACCATCCAAGGGTTTATTCAAACATTTGTTTGTGTTATAAAATCAGCACAATCTCAAGGTGGTTGTGAGTCATTCATTAGGACAATCATACGTACCGTTTTCGCTGTTATCCACGAAGATGGATATTCGAATGTGCGCTGAGGTGAGCGAGCTCGATCATGTGACGACCGCAATGGTCAGTTGCTGGTCACTCGTCAGCAACGAGATAGCGCTGGAATCATATAGAGGACGCTCGAAGAGTTTTCGAGAAAGAGTACTCTAATTAGGAGGTGGTCGGGTATGCGCCACGAGAGAGCGCTAATCGGCGAGATTGACCAGACAGCCACCAACGTGGCGCCCTTATAAAAGCACAGGGTGGTCAGACAACATCCTGCGATCTCTGTTTATTATGTTGACTAGCGATTGGTGAAATATCATGAAGCACGTCTTTACACCACCTACTCGCACCCCATCCACTAAAGACTGTATTCATCGCTCGGCCTCAACGTCCTCCACCCTTACTGACGTGATTAGCGAAGAGCTGTTTCCGAAATTTCCCTCAGAAGATGAGGACTGGCAAAGTTTTGGATATCTCCTCGACGCGGAAAAAGACAGTGTTGTCCCAGTTGACGGTATTTGCATTATATCGCCTAGATAAAAGTTTCATGATAACAATGCATCTTTTATACTATTCTGTTGAGTTGTAGCCAGATCTGATCTATGTCACCGTTAATTTATACATTTCAGCGTCCCGTAGTTCTGCTCTCGCTAAGGCTACGGAAATAAGCCGACCCCCTCCTGTTGTAATCAATCCGGCTGAAATAAGTCTAGGAGGAGATGTAGTGAAGGATTGGGCAAAAGAGTCAGATACAACCACTAACGTTAAAGAGGTGGGATTTTCACGACATTAGCAAGGAAGCTATTCAAACGACTAGAGTCACTAGAGTTGTTGATTTATCATGCGGTTTCTGATTGGCTTTTCTTATTCTTAAGGAAGATAAAAGTGAAAAAAAGTCGGAAGATGAGAAGGAATCCAAAAAAGTCACTCCTCTTAGTGAACCGATGGTGGAGGACTCGTCTAGAGTTGCAGACTGGCAGCCGTTGAGAAAGGGACCCGCTCTTTCTTCCCCGAAACACAAACGACGGGTGGGTATCGCTTTCTAGATATGTTATACCCTCTTACATTCTCATTGAACTTGTTGTTTCGTGAGAATAAAGAGTTGAATGTAGAGCCAGATTTTTAGCATGACAATCGATCTGTGGAAGAGATCTCCTCCGCTGGCTCAGAAGTACGCAGAAGAGGGCGACCTCCAAAGCGCCATCACAGAGAACTCGAGCACAGCACAGTGAGTGGTCTACGACAAAACTTATGCAGGTTACTTTGGAGTGGTTTACTGTAGTGAGATATTTGTAGAGATTGAATGAGGATTATCCACGTGACAGATCACCGCCTGAAGGACTGGATCCTAATTTGTTGCATTGCATCTGCAGAACTACCTTCAATCCAAGAAGGTAACAAATTTCATCGTTTCGAAGTTTTCCTTCATGGTGCAAAAGTCGTCTTTCACCGCTATACAGTTATGGGCTTATTTTTTTCCTTTCGCTTTTCTACGGTTCATTTCGTTGGTTTATTTCATAGCAGCCCACATGCAGATCCACAGTCACTAGGCACTAAAGTATTTTCAGTTTTTACGACATATGCTTGAAAGGGCGGACAGAGCTTACTCTGCTGTTTTCTTATCATGTGATTCGAACGCTTCTCACCACAGATCAAATATTTTACTCCAAATGGTCACTTTATTCATAAATAAAGTATGCCAGGGAGCGTTTCTTTTCACCAAAAGATGAGGTGTCGGGAACATGCTTTTTAGATACCTACTCAACCACCTGCCAGCAACGATGCATGTGTCTACCCAGTTCGGTACCAGCGCATTTTAGAAGCAAACGGACATAAGCACACTAGCTGTTCTCGCTGTGTAGGCCGCTCATAACTCGATTTAGCTGATAATATGCTGCGTCGCTCCTTTTTGATATTTACCAATTTATATAAGTCTTTCCCATAACTACTCTTTTCTTGTTCTCCTTTTCTGTTGAATCTTTCATTTACACTTACTTTCCATTTGTTGCTGTTGATTATTAGTCTCGATTCTCTATCACTATTCTTGTTCTAGTTTGTTGGTCTATATAGAATCTATCTTTGGCTGTTGAGATATAATTTTCAGGTTCTACCTTCCCTGTGAGATGTGCTTTCGCTGGTTCCACGGTCGATGCGTTGGTGTCACCGAAGAGTCGTTCAAAGAGATGGATGGATGGACTTGCCGGGAGTGTTTGCAAGAGAAAAAACGAGCTCGTCAAGAGCAAGAGCTCTACTGCACATGTCGCACTCCTTACAGTGACTCGGAGTAGGTTTCATCTCAATTTTTAGTGTGTGCTACATTATGCCTGCTTAGATTTAATTTTTTTCACTGCAGGTTTTACGTTGGCTGTGAAGCGTGTGAGGGATGGTTCCATCCACGTTGTGTTGGGATTACGCAAAAGTGAGGTTTATTTCTTTTTAAATGTAAAATTTGAGTCATTTACGAGATATTTTGTTGACGTGACATTCCCTACGTTACTAAGCAGAACAAGAAGTGCGATATGCACAAAACACCTTTGTTGAAATTCGTTGGTATATGCGTCAACAGTACTATGATCTAGGATCTTTGAATCATTCGCGAGTTTGAAGTAAATATCTTATTTTTCTGTTCCTGTCTTCTCTCACTTTCTGGATCATTTATCCTCACAGTGCTTCTTTTTATTTTCTCTACTCCCTGTACTTTTCTGGAACCCTTATGTCACATTAGGGCGTTCAACCCAAAATAATCAAAAGCATCCATTGTGACTAGGAATTAAGACATTTTATATTGTCGGTGACATTGTGTCTATTTGAGGGAAGCTGAAGCTATGGATGAATATCTATGCCCTACTTGTGCAGAAGCTCAAACTGCCCAAGGCTACGAGTCAGCTAGCAGTTCTGCGAGCAGCACGCAACCTACTTTATGGTCAGGCAAATATTATAGTAATATCATTGCGCTTGTAATAACAATGTCTACTCGCTTTATACGAAGGCACTGAGCGAACTTCTCTTGTTCCTTAGGTTGTGTTGGTTTTCAGTCGCGCCGACTATCCGCTAGTGTGGCGTCTCCTGGAATGTGTTGTTGACCACAGGATGTCGTGGCCCTTCCGTAAACCAGTAAACCAGGAGGAGTTTCCAAATTATTCAAGTGTGGTGGAAAATCCTATAGGTATGTACATCGCAAGTATAAAGTTATTGAGTCGTTACATAGTGCTTAGAGTGTTTTTTTTTTTTTGTTAATCAGAAATTTTTCTTGAATGTTGGGTCAACTATAACAATAAATAAATCAGTTATGTATTTCCCTCCTTGTATACGATCTGCCTTCATCTCTCGATCAGTTCATTGATACCGTTTCGCCAAAAATCACCCACGTCAAAACTGTTACTTTTTTTACTCTACAAATCATTTCTGAGCAATAGATTCGCCCTTGATACGCTGTGCGTAAACGGTACCAATCGTCTCTAGCTGCTTTGCCGGCCACTTGAAGTCCATGAAAAGCGAAGAAGAGTAGGCGTCGAAATGCTGATTTTTTTTTGCGGAAGTTTCATTTTATGTTAGGTTCTGTTTTTCAAACCTACGTTATTCAAGAAGAAGCAGAACAAGCTTTCAAAGTGATGTACGTGCTTTGAATACACAAATAGCTTCTGAAGAAAAGCGGAAGTTGAAACTTCACGAACTTTTGTTACAGCCTCATACACATTGATTCCATTACTTTTTGTTTTTTTATCCTTCTTTCTTTTTGTAAAAGTCATGACGAATTTCAACCTTCTCGAAACTTTCGAATGCAATCTGATTCAGATCTATCCGTCATACAAAAACGGTTAGAAAATCTCGAGTATCAACGTCTCAAAGACTTCACTAGAGATATGTCTCGTTTGTTTGAGAATGCTCGGTTATTTTATCCGAAGGTGAGTTTCATTCCTTAAGTGACATTCCTAAGAATTAGACTGTGTTGATTTTTTGCTGACCTTCCATTTAGGATAGTAATATCTACCAGTGCGCAGATACACTGGAGAAAATTTTTGAGCACTCGTTGGCTGAGGTTCGCTCTGAGATTGAAGCACGAATCAGTGGAAGAAAGGTATGTGCAATCATTGAAGCAAATGCAAATATGACAGTTTCGGCTTTTTAGGTGTCTGAATCGCAGACTATCGACAGTTCCCTAGACATTGACACTGACCAGTTGATTGATGTTAATTTAGATGTCGATCCTACCATGTTCCTTCTCTAAACTTATTAGTCCCTGCATCCTAATCATGTTTGTTTTTCCAATCATGCCCTCTCCTCATAGTCTTCTTTCACTTTGTTCTTATGTTTTATCTGTGTTTTCCGTGCCTTGTTGGTGATTTCTCTAACACTTCTGTGTCGATGCATTTATAACTGAAAGGTTCCATTTTGTTCCTATACTGTCCTTTCAAGGATCTCCTACCTGGGGTTGAGCATGTCTATGAGATCAAACAGTTGTGTAAAATCAGTAAGAATAAATTTTTATTGTGAGAAAGCCGATCGTATATCGTGGATCTAAGAAGTGTCCAGATATCAGTTATAGGAGATTTCATTTCGAGAGCACATTTTCTGACCCGTGAGTCAGTGAGATCTAGATCCGGCTTCCTCGGCGGTCAGCTCCGGTGCAACCTTTCATTTTTTCCTTAATTACTTGTACACAACTGGGTCGTTCGCCTTAATCGTAATTATTGGAGCCGTCGAGAGAATCTAGTTTTGCGGTTTAGATCGTTGCCTACGCCCGAATCCTAGAACGTATTCAAGCTAATGAAGCTTACTGCTCAGTGGCTAGAAGAAGGCTAAAAGGAGTAAGTAATGATTCCTATAAGCGGTTTTTTCTCATAGATTATATACCTTGTTGGTGCGATTGTTCTCACGATGAGGTAGCCAATTCTCCTGGCACAGTATGTGTGAAGGAGGGAGTTTGACGTGCTAATTGAGACCTCTTCGAAGAGGGGAGACCAGTGGTGTCAGGCCGATCCGACCAATAGAGGATAATTTCCTGTAATTGCAACATGATAACTAAGTAAGAAGCGAGAAGAACAGTATTCCTCGTACTTATCTTTGATTCTCCGCTGATTCTTAGGTGATCATTTGGCAGCATCAATGCAAATGCTTTCTTCGCCCCCGTTACTCTTTGTTCCAGATCCTCTCCCCAACTATTGAACGTCATCGAACAAATGTTAAATGGAAATAATCAAAAATGAACACTAAAGGTACACACGACACATACAGACTTCACATGCACTGCGCACGCTTCCTATCTCTTAAATTCTAATTTTTTTACTTTCCACAGTACAGCTTAACAAAATTGACATTCCACTTGGCGTGTTCCGTCCGACCTACAGTAAGCCATCGCTTCGCGGTATCGCTCAAATCCAACATCGGGGTGGAAGAAGGCCACTAAGTGTGCTCAGAACAAAAGTACCTGTCCTTTATTGCACTATAAGTCATGTTGTATTGATCGGGCAGTAATTATCAAAGTCAAAGTCAAATAATTATCGTAGATTAATGCAAAAGAAGAGTAGACATGGACTGAGGTGAAGTAGATGGAAAGTATAAGGCGAGGTATTTAATGAGCTTCTTCCTTTGTTTTTCTTCTACTTTGTTTTTTTTTCTTTCATGAAGGAATAATCGATTTGACTACAATGGTCTGAAATGCTGAAATCAATCACCTGATCGGAAGGACAACTGGTTGTAAACGACTTCAGCTGGTAACCATTCTTCATGTACGACCACAAAGAAGAATATTCAGAAGGAATATCGAAGTCTTTAAGTGCCTAAACTAGCGTTCCTCATGCGTATATAAATCAGAACTTCATACAGTAGTAGAAATTCACCTTTGCAGCGATCCTTATCGAGTGCAGTCGAGGGAGGACAACACAGTCAACGTGTGACGGCTCGTTTCCAGCAAGGAAACAAGTACCGACCGAAGCAAGGAATTGGTCGATCCGCAGCAATTCTCCGAGAAGAGCCTAAAAATAGTGATTACTTCTAATTGTTTCCGGAGAGGTCCATTGCTACCATTTCGTACCGTTGGCTCCTTTTTGACATCTTTTATGTAGAATGCAAAAATTCGAAAGAGATCGGAGGTGGCATCTTCAGCCTCAGGTGCTCGCTTACGCGCGTTTCCATATCTATCCAGCTCTTCGACGATTTCATCCTCCACGGAGAACGCTGTATCGTCGGAAATTTGGAGCGCCGGGGCTCGTCGAAGACCCGCCTAGCAATCGATGGTTCAGTGTTGCTCAGTGGTACCATTTCTTGAAATTAAAGAAACTGTGAACCTCTTTAAATTCAGGAGGTGGACGCGACTCATTCACGGTTTTTACGTCAAACTTGAGATTAGGATCCTGTTCGCTTTTCCACAGCATAAGCATGAAAAGTCGATGTGCAGCAGGATCTCCTCCACATCTTAGACCATCCGAGCCAGCTCGAACCCAAAGGACTATGCGGGACATCACTTCTTATACCGATCCTGAAACTACTTCTATTGCTTACTTCTATTTACTTCTATTGCTGCTCAAGAAAAACGGTGTTTATCGTCACTGAAACAGCAAGCTCAGTTACTTTGGTTCCGAACCGTTCCAAAGAGCAGTTCTTCTCCACATTAGCAGATCGCGTTTACTTTACTGTGTTTTGATTTTACTTTGAAGCAAGTTGTTATGCATTCCAGTTAAAGGCAGGGGAACTGGCAATGTTTGGTTCTCTCCAGAAAAAGATAAGGTTAGGAGTGTAGATTACAAGAATGAGCATGACCGCGCCCTAATCGACCTGAAAAAAGTCCAGGGGAGTCTATCTTCCGTTACGATTTTTCCTACGACGCACATAATAACGCGTCAAACTCGTGGACGTTCGAGAGCGAACGAACCCAGCAGCTTAGTCAAGTAAAACCAATTAATGGGCTGCTGTGGGAACCGCCGCGTCCATGAGAGTAGCGCGTTACAAAGTGTCTCGTAAGAAAAATCGTAACGGAAGGCCGCTTTCGTTGACGTTTTTCAGGATTACGAAGAATTGAGCGTGGTAACGCTCAATTCTTCGTAATCCTGAAAAACGAGCGTGGTAACGCTCCCATTCGTAATCTATACCTTGAGCTCCCTCTTTTCCCGGAACAATTCCAACATCGTCATTTCGAGATGCACTGTATTTATTCAGTGTCAGTAGAGTGAAGGAGCCAGCTATGTCTTCAACTCGATTCGTACATTTGAATGCGAAACGTTCCGTGTTTAGGATTCACACACAATACGACGGAAACGAGACGAGAGTTTGGAAATCTTTGTGGGGAGATTCTTGAGGTCATGGAGGCTGAGCGTACATTGACCAGTCTCATCGAAACATGTCGAAATGTTAGTGTAAAGTCTCGAGAAGACAGTGTTCATGAGAAAGAGGTGAGTCTCGTGCCCTGGGAAACGGATATATCCCAATGTCCGACCTGTTCTGGGTTGGGAAATCAGGAACAGGATAAAAGGAAAGTAGATAGATAGAGGAAAAGATAGATAGAAAAAGGATAAAAGGATTCCAGAATTGAGCTGAGGAAAATGAATGGTTTTGAAAAAATAATAAGGAGCATAGAGAATGTGGTGGAGAACGCGTCTACTGCGCTCATCTCATTAACATCGTCATTCCTGTTTTTTTGAACTATATTTCGGAAACCTGTGCACTTCATAGGCATGAGCAGAATGCGGTTAACATCATCGGGCGTTGCATAAAAAAGATGAGTATCTAACGCAGATGAAAAAGAATATTCGAAGTTCTATTCTATGCAAAATAAAGAGGTTTAGTGACGTTTTCATAACCTGAGAAGAGTGAAGTGCAGCCAAACAAATGATAGATCCTAGAAACAAATGATGAACAAGAGCTGGACGAGACGGGGTTCCATGAGCCATAAAGAAGGAAAAAAGCCTAATGATTCGACTTTCTAGTGGAGTTTTTTCTATAAGAAAACATGATGTTCTACGAGTTTTTTTAAACGAGCAGGAGTGGACAACTCCTCTACGCTACAGGGAAGAACGAAAACGTTAAGGGTCAATTAATTCGAGGTTCAACGGAGAGTAGATACGATACGTAATGTGTCATTCTTTCATAAACATCCTGTGATGACCTTTGGTCTACAATTTTGTCGCAATGAAAGAAAAGTGTTATAACCAATGTCGAATAGGCACAAATGAACCAATTTTGCAAGTAACATTTCAAACATAACGCTGAAAGAATCGGCGCCTTCAGAAGAACCACTGGTTGAAATAGTGAACGAACAATGTCAATTAAAAGAGAAAAAGAAGAGGAAAACCAAGCAGCGAAAACGGCACTCCTGGATATTAATCAGCGGTGCTGTGGAAAGGATCCGGAAGAGTTGTGGGCAGGTATTGTGTTTTTGGGAGTAAATTATGCAAGGCAAAATGCATAAAGAAAAATGCCAATAACAGTGACTGGTAAATAAGACTGCTTCGAGGACGGATAAGATTTCCTCTTAAAGCGAATGGATAACTGGATTCATGCGGAGAAATTGCATTCGTGGGATCGGAGTTAATTGTGACTGAATGCGAGGCATGCACAAAAACTGACAAAATGGAGGGACAGCTCCACTATACCAGCGGTTATTAAATGGAAGTAAATGCGGAAAGGTACTTAGATCCGCTGCAATACGACATGAGGATTCGCTTGCCGAGCACTTTCCATTAAATTTATTAGCTACATCATCCCATCAATAATTCTATGACGACAGCAGCATCCAAGGGGAGACTGCTCTGGAAAAAAGCGTGAGTGAGATCTGGTCGTTTGGTGAACAATGCGGAAATGTCAAACGTTTCCAGATATATGGTTTAGATTGGAGGGCAAATATTCAGGAACAAGTAGGATTCCATGCGACCAGAGAATAACACTAGATAGCACAGAATGTAATAAGGAGTACTAACGAGCGGGTACAGGCTTGCAGTAGTAGTGAGGAGTTCGGATACGCAACTGCTTAACAGTAATGTGTATTATCAAATCTTAGCTTGAGGACAGGTTCGTCGCCCACGTCCCTCCAAACCCACCGCGCTACTTCAGCCATCTGAGGGTTATTTGGATGACACAAATGTCAACTCAACAGGCCCTGAGGACATGTGGGCGGGCAGTCGTCTGCACTCGTCGAGCTTTCCAGCGAAACTCGTAAAAACTATGCGGTATGCGTTGGAGCCGGAGAGAATGAGGGAATTAATCGATAGGGCGGCTGTTCACTGGAGCTCAAAGGGTGGAATGAGGTTGTTATGAGATACGGAAGGAAAAGAAGGGAAATTTGGCTCATTGTGGCTATAGATTATGAGACTGTTCCCAGCCATGATTGTACTGTGTTTTTTTTTTCAACCACCTGCGTTTACAAAGTAATGTTTAATTGATCGATTTGTTCAGGAGAATGGAGTTGCCGCTCAAAAATCGGAAATGACTGATGAGTAATGGCGAGAGATTCCTGGCGCTTAACGAAAAATAACCTCAAAGGAGAGGACGTAGGAAGTTCTCGAAGAGCACCCACCTCACCTACAGAATCTCCTCAAATTTATTTATTTGTTTATTCACACTCTCCAATTACGCACAAAGAGGTTAACCATATTTTGGCCGACCCAGAACAGAAAAAAAGAAACAAAAGTTTCCATACTTGGTTTTTTTTTACAAAGAAAATTTCCCAATCCTTCTTACAACAAGTAAGCAGGTCGTCCTCCTCATATAAAATCTGAAAAGTCCTCCTTTGAGATCTGTTCTCCTAATCAAGAACGAAAAAAAAGAAACCTGTGCTTGGTTGATTTTTGCTGATGATACTCAAAAAATAAGAATTTCTCTCACAAACAGAATTCTTCTTCATCTGAAACAATCCACGTG
Source organism: Necator americanus (assembly GCF_031761385.1). Taxonomy (NCBI): domain Eukaryota; kingdom Metazoa; phylum Nematoda; class Chromadorea; order Rhabditida; family Ancylostomatidae; genus Necator; species Necator americanus. The sequence continues at coordinate 25,485,295 of NC_087372.1, read as the reverse complement.
AAGAACAATTCATTCCCATATTCATCGAACTGCAGCGGCAGAGAGCAGTGCGTTTTTGATGCTACCGGAACAGCACACTGTAAACAGTCAGCGCTCCTCCGACATGTGCGGAAAGGTTCAGTCAGAATTCAGTGAAAACCCATGTTGGGCTTGATATGTGAACCGTGCCCGTTGTCGGAAATTCCAAGCTTTGCAACAAAATCTTCAATCAATTATCCATTCCATATGCTCTTAAGGTGCTGCACACAGTTAACGAAATGTAATTTTATTTAATCAGTTTTGAGGAAAGTGAGAGTATATTTTCAAAAGAAAGAGCTGAGTTGTATATGTTGTTTAGAACACCAGAGGGATACAGACAAATTATGTTTCGAAAAGGCCACTTTCGCGTCAGGAGGAAAAAAACTAAAGTAAAACGGTTGATTTTGCTGTCAGTCGCAACCACAACATTTGTTTGCCGCTAATTTCATATATTAGCAAAATTAATATCATCATATCATATTATCATAATAATATTAATATCATCCCAGTGGCATTGGTAGACTATAAGAAAGGGCATATGTCGTTATCGGGAATTTGTTGCCTGCATAGACATCTACGTTCAGCGACGTGTTCAACCGCGTGAGCGCGATGCGACTTCGGCCGGGGAAAAGCAGAAGGATGGAGTGTGAATGAAGCAGAAAAGGATGGCGTGTTACGGTAGCACGTCGTGCTCACCTGGTTCAACTGAGGAAACTCGACTCCAAGCACATTTGCTATGTTATCAGCAACCGAACATGTTGCTCAAATTGTAATTTCTTGTAGCCTGAAAATTTCTACGCTTCTGCGCACAACAACTCTTCTCTGGTTCGTTTTGGCAACTCTGATTCCCATCTGTTTTTATAAATCCTATTATGCAGCACGTATGCTTTTACTTTGAATGCAAGATCTTATCCTAATTTGGGTTTGTGATTATGTACATATACCTGCTACCAGGGGTCCGCGAGAATTGGATTTGATTCTTAAGTAAAACGATCGCAGGATTCGTCATACCCGACCCCCCAAAGATCTATAATCCAGAAATGAGTCATGGTTAAGAATGTAGAGTGGTTTTTTTTAAAATATAAGCAAACAACCAGGAATTGAGCGGAGGCGATCATGCAAACATTTGCTGTTTCATATTTCTGAGCAGGTAACTGTCATCTGATAGGTTGGACTGGTAGAAAAGCACTCTATCGATTGAGTGAGAAGAACGATTCCTGAATTCACTACATAAACTTGCGCGGATAACATTCTTTGACCTAATATTCATAGGACATCGTACATTTGTGCGCCGAATACACCGAGCAGAGTTGCCACTGTTCGGAGCTACCACCTCTGCTTTGCTACATCCATTCTTTTTTTTTGATACATCAGACAGAAGCAGAACCATACAGAAAACAGTAAAAACTCTACAGACATATTAGCTTCGCTGTAGAAAGGACCACATAAACTAGTGCTAAACATAGCATGTTGAACTTTAAACGCGCCTCAAACATTCGTGACCCAACCTTTCACCCGCGAATGTACCGTGCATTGTGCCAATCGTTGTTTTTTCTGCCCATGACTTCACGTGGGATATGTGCACCCTGGATTGCGAGGAAGGTATGTAGGTATAAAGTCGCCCTATATGGATACTCTAAAACAGTTTTCTTACCGAATGGTGCACGCCTTGGTCCAGTATCAACGACATCCTCAGTTGCCTCAGATTTGATCACCTGTCTCTGTCAGCACAGTGCCCGAGACGGCAGAGTCCAGTGTGTACGCTGCTGAGAAAAATGGTAATAGCAGCGAGTAGATTTTTGCTCTTACTATGCAGCTTTTTAATAACGACCTTATGAATACGAGTATTATTGTATTAGTATTATTGTATTAGTATTTTATGAGTACAACTGAGGAGGCTTCTTGCGCTTTCTTACCTATATCTCTTGAGAACACATCAGTGACCCCTATATGATTACATCGCAGTCTAAAATGTACTCCGGAGAAAATGATTTGACCCTATCTCAGCAACCTGGTGTGATTGGGTCAAATTCAGCTGAAGCTCCGTGTAATTCGCAAGCGGCTGCTGTTTCAAGCACCTGACAACGTGTGTCTCCTAATGCTGGTTTTACTTATGTTTATATTCGCTGAAGTATGAAACTCGATGGAAAGGAGCGTGAAGCAAGAGGAACGCGACCCTAACAGAGAGGAAATTCAGCGTGTATGGGTGGTCCACCGTGGCAACTTATGGTGCATATTTGACACTAAGCAAGGCACAACCGTCGAACCGTATAAAACAGCACGGTGTCTCTTCAATATATTAATCATATTTAATCAATAAAATTTATCATTTGCAAATGTTCCTGTTTTTGTTTTTGCTTATACAAACCTGATTTAATTTTTACTACACAAACTTGACTAACTAATAAAACCTTAGACTCAAATCAAATTATAAAGTCTTGTCAGAAACCTGTGAACAAAAACAAAATGCAAATAGCAGGGAAAAGGAGGAAATGAACCACCAATGATAATGCATCACCGTAGCATTCTACATTCAAAACTGAAACTATTTAGATTTGTTTGAATGAGTTTTGAAGAAGTAAGAGTAAGTAAAAAGTAAGTAAGTAAGAAGAAGTCTTGTTGATTCAGTAGTTGGCACGAGTTTCCTATGAATCATTTGTTGACACACCGAACACGAGAGTGTCTCTGCCATAAAATCATCTGTAGCCTTATCTCCGAGCAAAATAGACTCCGGAAAATTTAATACACCCTTGAGATGGTCTTGTATTGAACTCGATAAAGAAATCTTGCAACACCTATTTTATTTTATTTTTTTCTGCGGAAAATTTCCATTTTTAAATTGCAACTTCATATCTTCGTTACAGTTATTTTCTGCCATTTAACTCCAGTGTAAAGAACATCTCTTAAACTCCTTTTTTTAAAGTTTCGGAATGCGGTACTGCTAGCTTTGTTTTTGTGTGGGAAATCGATGACAATTGGATGCTGTGCTAAAAGTGACGGGATTTATAGAGCTCAAGAGAATTCTAGCGGATGATCGCGGTTGTTGTGATGGAGATGATCTGGAAAGCCAAGTATAGTAGGATGGAATTTTCGAGGGGAGAAATCAGATTTGCTCAGTTTTTCACTACGTGAACCAAGCCCGCAAGAGGATGTGAGCGATGTGCATTTATTTGGGACGGAGCAGAGAAAAAGTATACGGTGCTACAGACGTACACCTGTCCGAATATGTCCACCGGCGTCCTAGAGAAAGAATGTCTAGGCGCAGCTGCATGTTTGTGGTCTAGCTCTATAGAATGCACCTCTACTCAAGAACCCTCCACTTACGAACAACTTCCAGGTGTACTAGCAAGGAGGACCGCAACTACGAAGAAATACGTAGTAAGTTATTATCATGGTTGCTTCTAGAAGTAAACTTTAATCCAATACAGTAAGACATAGGATGATGGATGACGAATTATGGACACCTAAAGTGAAAAGGATTGAATGGTTGTTTGGAAGGTAACTTGTACCGTGCTTTGGAAACACAGTGGTACAAACTACATCAAATTAAAAATGAATCGTGTAAGAGAATTAGGCTACCAATATGAAGCTTTTTTCAAATTAACAGAAGTTGTTTCTGAGTTCAGTCTTGACACTGAGTAAAGGTTTCCTTGAATTGTGCATAGAAGCGGAATTGAACATTCTCTTCAGCTTTGCCTTCTCTACAGAAATACCTTGCTTTAAATTGTGGTGCCTCCGAAAAAACGATAACAGCGCTTCAACAAACAAGTGATAACAGTAAAGTATACGTCTCGAGGTTGCCTCCTTTCTATGGCAGTTGCAGCTGCGTCGGTACTAAGTTGATTACTCGGATTTCAGTTAATTGTCTTTTCGTTCTAAGATCTCTGTGCTCCTTATCATTTTTGCCGAGTTCATTGGCAAAAACAAGCTAGTTTCTACACTTTGGTCTTTGATGCTGGTTTTTTCGTTCCCAAACGTTTTTTCCAAACGTTTCCAGACTCCAATGTTATTCGAATTTTTTTTGCAGTATTCACCCTCACAACAAATATTTTATTTCAAAACATTTTATTTCACATACATTTTATTTCAGAATGGCTTTAACTCCTTTTGTTGTTGCTATTACTATTATTGCACTTATTGTGTACTGGAGGAAAATTTACACTCTCATACGAGCGCGGATACGTCTTATCGAACACGTAGAGAAAATCCCTGGACCGTATTCCGTACCTATTCTTGGCACAACATGGCAATTCAAGTGGAACATAGCAGGTTTCCCTCTTTCTTCGTTTTATGTTTTTACTTTATTTTTTTGTAACATTCGGGAAGAAATCTGAATATTGAGTTTATACTCGGCGACAAGTATGTTAAAAAAAGCGGATACAATGTCCTTGCAACTAGTTGTGACTAGGGCAGACCAAAGACAGGAGGAACGTTACGCAAAATATGTCTGGAATGAATTTCTTTTAAGGACTATCTATGCAATTGAGAGATTGGGGTCATCAATATGCGAGTCAGGGACGAGGAATTGTTCGATTTTGGATGGGAATGCGACCAATGGTAGGGATAATCAGGCCAGAAATTGCAAAGGTGCGTTGTAATTCCTGTGTTTCCAATAGAAATCCCTTCTAAGATCTCCACGTACTCCTGTTATAGGTGGTTCTTGAAAGCATGGATCTTATAACAAAAGGGGACGAATATAACATACTCTTGCCATGGCTTGGCACAGGATTATTAATCTCAACTGGTGGGTGAATGGTCACCTTCGCTGATCACTCAAATTCTATTTTATACCACTAGAAAGACGCATAATTTGGTCGTTTTATTTCAATAAACATCCGTGAAGTGAAAATTTCTTACTTTCGAATTTTCTTCTAACATTCCTCATTTGATTACTAATAAATTACTTGGAGCTCAAAATTACAGGGAGTCAAGTTGAGAGAAATGAAGTTTTCTGCATGCTTTCTGATTGAAGTTTAATCGGAACACAAAAGGCAGTCTGATCTCCAACGAGTTTCGGTTGTTTTCGAACGAAAAACTCAAAAAACTTAAAAAACGTAAACACAAAAAACGTGTGTGGAATTTTCTTTTTCTTTTTTTTTCTAAGTAAGAATTTGTTGTAAATGGTGTAAGAGTATATTTGGTTGCTCAATATTATCTTTTTAGTTGCTTTAAAAAATTCGGATATAAAAAATTATGCACCAACTTAATATTTGCAGAAAAATTTCCATTAAGGCGAGAAGTGGCGCTCAAGAAGGAAGATACTCACCCCTTCCTTCCACTTCAAAGTGCTCAACGATTTCCTGACGATCCATGACAGCCAAGCGAAGGTTCTTGTTTTTTGCATCAGTTTCATCATCAGTGGCAGAATTTGTAGGAAAACATTGTTTTGTTTAGTATAAAGTGAGTATATTTCATAAGTTCTATTGTTCTAGATATTCGTCGATCAGTTGCAGAAATTCTCCTCAAACGAAGAACAGTTCGACATATTTCCTTACGTCAAGCGATGTGCTCTGGACATTATTTGCGGTGGATGTTGAAAATTACACAGAAACAATCCTCAGAGGTTTTCATACGAGAACTCTTGCAGAAACGGCTATGGGCTGTCATGTGTCCTCGCAAGAAAACCATAATCATCTCTATGTGACTTCAGTTCAAAAGTTAAATCAGCTGGCATTTCTTCATGAGCGAATGCCTTGGATGTGGATCAAAGTGATATGGTGCGTTCCCAAATTGACCCAACGTCGGGTCCGGCATTTTTGGTCGCAAGTGACCGAGCGAGAAATTCGTGGGCCGCGCTCTTTTAACCTCATGTCGCGCATGTGCGAGCATTCTTAGGGTTTTAGTGTGTTCAATAAGTGAATTAGCTTTAAGCAACACTAGTGGAAGCAATAGTCCAAGATTTACATCGAGCAGTGTAATATAACTGAAAAGGCGCGGTTGGAAGTTCGGGAAATGGCCAACACAATGTGTGAAGCATTCATTACATCTCCTAGAAACTTTGCTACAAAGTGCACTTAAAAAAGTGTAAAATCACACTTAAAGGCATCATCCCACTAATTTGAGGTAGTGCAGATTTCAGGTGGATTCTATTTTTAAAAACGGCCCGGAAGATGCGGCGCCGCACAAGGCTGGTGCGCTCCAGTCGAACTCCCTGTAGAAAATAGTGCGCCAGAACGTCCGAAGCAGTATCTTCTGGTCCGGCAATTAGGAAGAAATGGACGGAATCACCCTCCTTTCCATAATCTACTATGCCGTATACGAGTACTCCACCTGAAATCCATACCACCTCAGATTCATGGAGTGATGCCTTTAAAAACGCACTAACAAAGAAAACGTTTTTTTGTTCAACTATTGGAATCAGTTCTGAAAAGTTTGAGATCGACCAACTAAATTTTAACTTGTACGCCATCGTAAAATATCCATGAATCGATTAATGACCAAACTTGTTTTTGTGAAAAGAATAAACAAAATTGGAACTGGAAAATGCGTCCTCAGGACAACCGTGTAGAGCATATCCATAAAAAATGACAATCCCATTCAACAAAAATCTAGATCATAATCTGATGTGCATATATACGCCACGTAAAGTCGTATTGACTGATCCCAGACGTTCGCTTCTCGTTTGGAACCACCTCATCGACATTCCGTATTGTTGAGGTGTTGGTTCTTTCTTTGCCATTTGCACCTCCTTTCACTTCCTTTTCGTAGCAGATTTTCCGTATCAGACACATTGCTACTGGTGGTACTCTGTGGTGATCTTTATCATCGGAATCAACTTGAATTTCTCTATTCATTACATGCAGTGCTTCCAAGGACCAATAAAGTGTTCGAGGTTGGATCTCATAAATATATCCACTAATCTTGGTCTTTTTCCGGAAATACTGCTGCAGTGACGAAGTTTACTCGTGTATTGACTTCTCTTGGCAGTTCTCTAAAACAACTGCAGTGGAAAATTCTTAACAGATGACCCATCCCCATAATATCTTCCTAAATTCGCCTCTCCTCCAAAACTCATCGTACACCACTGGTTCCCCCTTTTTTTTTTTTTTATTTTTTCTTTTTTCTATTTTTATTGTTTTTCTTGCATCTGGGTTCGCGGTGACCACTCAGGCCTACTCTTCTCCACAACAGAAATTGACAGACGCAGTTTGCCTGAAGCGTGAGAAAATTAGTCATGTTCCTCTACGGCATGACAATCCCCGTGGCGAAACTTATTCGTCAAAAAATTATCGAACTTGGTTGAAAACTTCCACCACTCCTTGATGATTCTCTTGACTTTTCTCCGTCTGACTGCCATTTGTTTCGGGCGCTGAAGATGCATCGACGAGGGAAAAAATCCGGTGAACAGAAAGAGGTGGAAAGTGATATTTCTGCGCTTCGTCTACTCGTAGCCGCCAGAGTTGTGGACTTCTGGAATTGATAGTGTAGTGAAGCGTTGGACATATCTAATGGATCATGATAGTCATTATTTTGATTGGTATCTATGAACAATAAAGCTAAATTGCTAGAAAAAAGTTTCAAATTTGTCACAGGACTTTCGGGCCAGTGTAATACGTTCATCATTTTAAATTGGTTCTGGTGCTTTCTTTCTCCTCCATTCACTCCATCGGTGTCGGCTCTTACCTCACTATCATTTTGTCGAGATGCCCCAAGTCGGGGATTGTTCGGTTGTCCCTTGTTTGCATCTGCTGAAAGAACGAGATCTTCCTTTTCTCGACTCTTCTTTTCATGGTTGCCAGTTGCTTCTGGTGCTCCTCAAAGGTACCGACTTGTACAGGGTACGGTGCGTGAACCAAATAAAATGGCGTTACTGAGGCATTAGAACAGGAGGAGCGTGCGGCCGTGAGGTGGGAAGTGGCGAGTCGGTAACGACGGTTCAGCGTGAACTTCGCCGGAAATTCAACATTAGTCGAAACGGCTCTGTTTCAGTCAGATCTTGTTATATTCTCTTATTAACTCCAAACTTCTGAAGAAGATTTGCATTTCATATAACAATTTTTATCTCCATGAAGTCAGTTCCAGAAGAGGAGAGGATTAGAGAATCAATTTTGCACCACTAAATGAAATTATTAGCAGCATTCTGTCATTTTTGAACTCCACACTGAAATCCACAAACTTGTCAGGATTTTTCATTTTAATGCTAGAAAATGACAAAATTAGCTAAGCAAAACAGCATTAGCACACCTATTTGCTTCACTTGCCTTACTTCAGGTACGCTTCTACTTACGGATTCGAATATGATCACCACTTGAGAATCGTTACTGATTTCACGAGAAAGGTAGGACAGTCATGACTGAGAGGTAACTACTGACTCGATGAGGATAGGACAAACCAGCAGATTGCAGGTGATACAAGATAGACTTGATGAGCGGAGACATGATGCTAATCCGCTGAAAACAGACAAGAAAAAAGCGTTTCTTGATCTGCTACTGGATGTACAAGAAGAAGGAAACCTCTCATACGAAGATATTCGCGAAGAAGTTGACACATTTATGTTTGAAGGTTAATAGTGCTTCCTTTCATGGAACAATATTGCCGATTTACTCATAGTTCAGGACACGACACGACCTCTTCCAGTATGGGATGGACGTTGTGGTTCCTCGCACAAAACCCGCATTGCCAAAAGAAGGTGCATGATGAGATGGACGAAATTTTTGGTAGACTGGTAGATTTTCCCAACAACTCCAGCTGAGAGAAACATGAATATAACCGATGTTTCAGGCTCTTCGGACAGATCGTGCAACAACGACGATCTGAAACAAATGAAATATACGGAAAGGTGCATCAAAGAGGCTCTACGTCTTCGACCTCCGGTCCCAAATTTCACCAGAAAGGTCGAAAATGACATCGAGATAGGTTCGTACGAGTGCCTGAAATAACTGAACGCACACGGGAAACAATACCGGTGCATTTCAGATGGATCAACGCTCCCGAAAGGATGTTCGCTTCTCGTTTCGCCTTTCATGATACACAGTAATCCAATGGTCAGCGCTAAACTTATTTACATGATGTTCCCTAAGTAGGAAAAAAACTGATCACCGCCACTGGTATCCTCAATAGGTATTTTCTGCTGCTACCATTCACTAAACTCACGTGACGTTTTTAAGAAACCGTGATAGCCTCAGTGTTGAAAACCAACACACTTATCAAGCTCATTCCGATGAAAGGAAGAATTGAACATTCTGACGTAAAAACAACCCACTGCAGCTTTTCAGACTGAACAGGGGACCAAACAATCATGTTTTAGCGACTTGAAAGATTTATAACGTAGACGGACCACTTTCGACATAAGATGTGTGTGTGTGTGTGGTGTGTGTGGTGTGTGTGGTGTGTGTGTGTGTGTGTGTGTGTGTGTGTGTGTGTGTGTGGTGTGTGGTGTGTGTGTGTGGTGTGTGTGTGGTGTGTGTGTGTGTGTGGTGTGTGTGTGTGGTGTGTGTGTGTGTGTGTGGTGTGTGTGGTGTGTGTGGTGTGTGTGTATGTGTGTGGAATATGCGGGAGTAATGCTGTTCAGCGAAAAGATAGGAATTAGGAAATGATCTTCACGTAACCATCTGGAATTGTGTGGAAGGAACACAGCTAGTCTGACCGTGCTTCGATCTGCACTCACAGCCGAATGCGCTCGGGAAGGTAGCGGCAGAAACGAGCACGTCTATGATATCTCTAGTGATGTACAGTACATTCCACACACTGATTGCAAGACCCTGAGAGAAGTTGGTAACAATCCACACTTCACCGCACTCGATATTCAAAAACATTTGGCTAAATTTTCGAAAATTTAGTGTGTGTGTTCCAGGATCTTCAGTCTTCAGTTGATGTACTGCTCGATTGTTAAAGGCATCACCCCACAAATCTGGGTGGTGCGGGTTTCAGGTGGCTTATGCCTATACGGGGTCGTAGATTATGGGGAGGAGGATAATTCCGTCCACTTCTTCCCAATTGCCGTAAAAAACTGCATAGAAGATGCGGATTCGAGCGTTTCGGAGCGCTAGTTTCTACAACGAGTTCTATTGGAGCGCGCCAGCCTTGTGCAGGCGCCGCATCTCCGGACCGTTTTTTACAGCAACTAGGAAGAAATGTACGGAATCACCCTCTTCCTCACAATCTACGACCCGTATAGGCATAACTCACTTGAAACCCGTATCACCCCAGATTAGTGGGGTGATGCCTTTAAGGTAGCTGTTAATGACAGCATAACACGAAATTGACGATGTTGGAATCTCCCATGAACAATACAGGGATCGGGATTTAGATTGCGAGTATGATTCATTATTACCAGGAATTTGACATTTAGGGTTGAATTTGGCGCTGATTGTGCGTTAAAAAAGGTCTGTCCATCACTTTCAAATAATATACACTTCGACTCATCAGTGAGTATCGCATTTGTACAGTCCTGTTCCATCCCACGCACGTGCGATTTTTTGTGGACGCTACTCGGGCAGTAACACAGCATACCAACGGTTCCGTTCAGGATCTTCAATGAAAGAATCTGCCAGCACATGAAGGACGTTGAAAGATCCAGCGAGAAGCATGAAAACCTTTGAAAATTGAACTAGATGTTTTTGAACATCGACTGCGGTAAAATATGGACTGCTAATAACTCCGCTTTTTCTCCGGTTATTTCTAGTGGTTTTCGCAATGACATCTTTCTTTTTGAAACTTTTACAAAATTTAGTAACAGTACTTGGGTGATCAAAACTAATGGCAGCAACTTTTTCCTAATTTTATTCGTTTATTCGTTATAGCAGAAGAAAACTTTTGATGAAAAACCCTTGAATATTTGGAATCTTCGCCTTTTTCTACGTCTGAAATGAAGAAGTAATTCCAAGCAGTGAAAAAGATAATAAAAAGCAACAAAAGAGGACAAAAGTAATCTAAACAATAAAAGAGCGGAAGAACTAACGAACCTTTGTCCGTATAATTCCATATAAAGATAAAAGACAAAGTCCGCGACGTTGACTTCAATTCAGAAACGCGAACGCGTATCCAGCCTACACAAGAAATTGCGGGGAGTATCCGATGCATCCAGTCAGCGCTTGTATCCTTCCAAGCACGTCTGGTACCAATTTCCTCGAACTCGGAGGGGTGAAAGACCTCGCTGGCTCTAGCTCGGTTTCAAACAAGGAAAATCTTTCAGACACAGCGGAACCTCTTACCGACAGCGCTCAATCCACCTTTATTTCATTTTTTATATATTCGAAGACCGAAAACTTTTCAGAACCTTTGCCTTCCACTGTCAAACAATCAGACCAGCGTCAGTGACCATTTTATGGGCCAAGAATACGCTCTTTTCGACTTTTAAAAATGAACAGATCCCCATTTCTGAAGCTCGTCTTGATTTTTAACATGAGGTTGATTGCAGTGAATTGATTCAACATAAATAAATCTCGAATATTTATAAAATTAAGACAGAATGAGCAGTCGGAAGCGTGAACTATCGAGACCAATTTTTGGGAATTCCCCTCCAACTCTTTTTCGAGGTCTCGTTGTTCAATCATCACTGTAGAACTGTTGCTCTCTTTTCTAGATCTACGATGATCCTCAGGTGTTCGATCCAGAAAGATTCAGCGAGGAGAACATTCAGAAAAGGCACCCCTATGCTTATATACCGTTTAGTGCGGGACCGAGGAATTGCATAGGTGAGATTTTCTCCGGATTCTACAAATAGCAGTAAAATAGCATATTCCAGGTCAAAAATTCGCTATGCTCGAGGAGAAGACGGTATTGTCGTGGTTCTTCCGACGATATTCGATCACGACATCCATGGCGCAGGATCTAAACGTGCCCCTTCCGGAAATCATTCTGAGACCATCTCTAGGATTTCCAGTTGTCATATCAAAAAGATGATTTTGGTGTGTAGAAGTTTCTGGAAGAAACTGCAGTGGAATCGTATTTTGTGCACAGATGTATAAAAATGCATGGGTATGTCTTGTTCTCTACTGGCCTTTTGTTGTGAAGCAAGTAAAACATCCATGGGAACTAATCTCGTTGAATAATCGCAAAGGAGAAACGCCCAGTGAATTCCTTGGAACAACTCCGACTAAAACACGTTGATAAGGATCGGAGTCTTACCTTCGCGCTGACATGAAATTGCGCAGGCGGCAACTTTGGCCTTTATTTCCTGTTTTTAAAGCTAAATATTGATTTTCTGTTGCAGAAAACGTAGGCAAAAGGATTTTTCAAAGGAAAATCATTCAGTTGAACTGCCATAAAGGAATATACAGTATGTACAAGTCGACAGTCCCCTACTCCTCGTGAAAATGTGAAGCATTTCCGATGCAGTAGGTCACATTGCGTAAATGGAACTTACTGATGAAAACATCTACACTTACATGGATTAATCGCTTTTAATCAGGATCAGGATCATAAGCAGGATCATAAACCTCAGAAATACCGGAGATATGCACAATTATTACAGAAAATGGATGAACAAATAAAAAGTCATCGTTCGTTGTTCAAGTAGCATGATGTTTGGGTTTACAAGGAGGTTTGAGGTCTATCAACAATCTATCAAGTTCAATTGTTGTTTGATCTTCGTCGAAGTTTTCTTATCTGGTTGCTCTCTCAATTTGCTTCGAATTTTACCATGCAGTGGTTCGCTGTACGAATGTGATGAGTTAGCTCAACGAGAGAGTTACTCACCGCAGATTAGCTCGTTTTTTTTACTGCTAAAGGAACAGGAACGCTTGGTAAAAAAGCGAATGAAAAATTGCAGTCGTCTCGTGATTCTTCCACTTACAGAGTGGAAACTGTGTGCTGTTCCCACTTTAGCAGTCCTTAGTAAGGTATGTTGGTGTTCATGTTAGTGTTTCGATTTCATATCTACGGCCATCCACAAAACGTCATTCTCACATTTTTGATTGGTTAAATTGCGGTTAATTAATTGTCCTTCCAGTTAAGGAGGTATTAATTTTGTCACTTAAGGGTAGCGTTTGAGGAAAATTCAATGTTGGGTTCTCCACAGCAGTAAATAAGGCTCACGATTTAGTTTGGAAGATTAGCAGAGGAAACGTCAAACATAATATTTCGGTACGGAATTCAGGATGACCAGGAGCATCTGATTGATCAGTTTAATCGCCAGTAACACTTTACGTCCACTAATGTGGTGAAGTCCATTTTGCTTGTTAACACTTCACCACGATGTATGATTATAAAGAATTTCGTCTTGTGAACTGATCGGCCCTCGATCTTGATCGGTGATCTCAGTCGATCGGTGGTCTCAATCAATATTTTCTGGTTTTGTGCGAGGATGGCCCCTTGGAGTAGTTGCGAACTGTGTAGCAAACTCTGTCTACTATTAGAGAGACCCAACAAAAAAAAATTCCCCCAACACTCCTTAGGTAAGTAATTTTTATATTCACATTTTATCTTTGGATCTTTTTTAGCCGCATTATGTTCATTTTGCTACGATGTTTCACCATTTTCTATAATAACATCAACTATGTATGTTCTCCCAACGATAATCGTAAGGCTTTAGTTAGTCTCATACTTAAAAAGGAGCACTAAAAATTTCACTTCTATGAAGTACTACAAATTAGAAGCATGTATAAATTAAAAATAACATTGTTGTTGAATAAACTTAAGAGCGTCTCTTCTGTGGTCTGAACTATGAGAAAACACTACACGAGGGTGGTTTATCCGACTGTATCGTATCCTACATCTTTTTTGGGAGCCACTTTTACAAAAATGTACCGCTACAATTATCAAAGCGTCGGCATTACAGCCGCTTCTGGAGGTAACCATCGAATAGTTCTTTCAACCACCCGAATGCGTATGTACGATTTCCGTTATGGTACCTAATTCTTAGTATCGGACTATTTATTGGGTGCTACAGACAGGGTGTTTTAGCGTTCCTTTGAATGCGACCGAACATAGGTGGTTCAGTGGAATGTTTATTGAAGGCAGATAAAGAACTTGCAACACAAACGGGTATTCAGTTGAATGGGCAGACCGTTCTCTGCCGCGGTACTTTACAAAGCAGGATCACGTCTCTGGCGTTAATCAGTCCCATTTGGATGCGCTACTTCAACTCAGAATCGTTTGAGGGTCACGAACGCGTGTCTAGCAAACGTAATTACTTGCAGAAGCTATCCTTGATGTGATAGTTGATGTTTCTCCTCCTAGACATGTGTCATACAAACTTATCGATCTCGGAAGGGTGGAACGATTGGGGCCCTGGGGCGGTTCCGAACGTCCAGTCACAGTCACCTCTCACCGCCCGGACGACCCCCGAGATAACAATGAGCAACCACATCAAAACTGCGATAACCACATCAAAACCGCGTCCCTTTACCATGATCGAGATCCATGGCACTTTTCTGAAGGAAGAGGAGTAAATTCTACTACGTGTCTTAGGAAGGTGCATCTATAGAATGTCCTACTTGCACTGAGCTTTAAGAGAAAGTTCCCTTCACAGCTTTGACCTCTGCCCTACGTGACACTATCATAGAGATAAATCCACCGTGCAATATCTGGGAATTCCCAGCTCAAGAAGAACTCACAAGGAACACAAGCTTTCTATCACAGAATATCTTGTAAATGACTGTGATTCATTAAACCGTATCAGCAGAAAATTCTATGCAAAAACCTTGAAACTCTTATATGCACCTCATAAGACCCTAACTATTATGGGTTATGGTGAGGCCTTCTGAAGGATTCATCCTGTCCGAAACACTTGTTTACTGTTTGTGCAGCTGCGCTGCTGCAGCGGTACTTGAAGCCGACGTTCAGAAAGCAAAGGGGCATTTTCAATGCTGGGTTCTATCCAATGGTAAAAAAAGGTTCGAATTGGCATCAAAACGAAGATGCGGAGACCAACAGATCCAGATGAGGCTCAAAACCATCCAGCCAACTAATTCTCTCAATCGATGCAACTGTTTACAGCTGTTCGAATAATGAAATGAAAAGTATGGTCGTAGGATAGGTTTCGTCACTTGTACACCGCTGTAAAGAGTTGCGTCGTCGGGTAATTTTATCGCTAATCCAAGCTTTGCTTTCTTCGCTTCTCTGTAATAGTTGTGAAGGACTGTTTTGGCAGAAAAGTGATTACTCTGAGGTGCTCCCCATCCACTAGATTTCCATATTTTGGGACTGTTTCACGTTTCTGCTGTGTGGAATGGGAGCCACATCCCGAAGCTTTTAGTGAAAAAAATAAAGAGTCTTCGAAAAGAATTCCTTTCCTTTTGTCTTTCTATCTTTCTTCAAAAATCGTCGGTAGCGCACTACTGCTTGGTACGCAAACAACTAAGTACGTCTCCCAAGAAAACGTAAGGAATGCGTGGCCCGAGGATATAGGGTTTTTCGCGATGTTGTACGTGATGTGAGACGTGACGAGCAGCTTTAACGACGTGCGAATGGGCGATCGACATGATCGAACTTCGTACGGAGGTGACCGAGTTGTTGCGCAGCGCAGATAAGGCGTCGGGGTGTTCGCTTCCGAATTCCACCTGAGCACTCGCAAAGAACAGCTGGTTCATCTTCTCTGCCCCAGTCTTACTCGCCGTAGCGGTTCTATTGGAGACCATTGTTCATCTCGAACAAGCTTCTTTGTTTGTCTCGTGAAAAAAGAGACATTCTACTCTGATCAACTGCTTTTTGGCCGTCATATTCTGTTGTTCTGGATAGTTTATTCTAGTGAAAAAGTCAAATTGGTTATGATGAACTAGGTCGGCATCTCTTTTGAGCGACCCCATTTTGCTGCAACGGTCGGTCTTTCATGGAAGGCGTCGGCTACTTGACATACTACTCAACGTATTTCGGTCGCGTGACATCTTCGGTGACTAATGGACATTCCTTGTCATTTCATAGCTAAAATTTCCAAAGTTTGCCGAATTCATTTCCTTGAGTTCCTGTGAAATTTCATTTCTTAACCTTTGCATTTTCTTACTTCTCAAGACTTACAACTGTTCTAGTCTTCATTTTCTCAATCAGTTTAACTTCATCAGTCTTGCACGTACACCTATTCTTCCAGGCAGCTCGAAAACAAAAACTAAGGCTCGTAACCAAAAAGCATATGAAAAATGAAAGTTTTTGTGTTATCCTACTTCTTCATTATTTCTAATTGGCACATAGTTCCCTATAGTCTTGAGAAGTGGATTTACAGTAGATCCACAATAAGTACCGCTGCAATGAAATGTAGCGTTAACTGACTTATAGCTTATGTGGCAAAGGAAGAATTTTAGAAAATTGAAATAAATAAAATAATTCTTTTATTCTGTTTTTTTTTTGAATTGCGTCCCACTCCCATCAAATTTCGGTGAGTAATAATTCATGACAGTTTTTGTTCCAATCTTGAAATTGCACATAACAACAAAAGTACTCCTAAAATGTTTTGTGTAGTTCGATGAAGAGTTTCCTGGCCTATAAGGAGCCTGTAATCCATTTTCTTTTATTTCCACCAATTTTTGTCTTCCTTGATCATCAAAATGAAGTAGGCAAAGTACGGCATTCTCAACTTCCTCCCTCTCTTTTTTACATTTGTCGAGGTTATGAGAGTGCTGAGGATGCTCACGAGATTTGGTGCTGTCTACGGAAGACATCGAATTGTTCAGAAAAACTTTAAAAAGGCCAAAAAACAGAAAATATGAAAAATAAACATGGTGGAACACAATGCAAGGTTTCAAAGAACATTAGATGTGTGAAAAACATTGGGAACGGTACGAGGAACAACGGCGAAGAGAATGCTGCCACTGATTGTTTGCTGTAGTTTTTTTCTTTCGAAAACAAAATGGGAAAAAATGAATTTCTTCCCAAACTCCGAAAATCCATTTCTGAGTTCACAATTCTCCATTTTAATCGAAAACACCAACATCGGGAGCTACTTTGAAATCCTGGCCTCCATATTGAGCACCAATCTCAGCTTCAGCGACCTTATCATTTCGTTTAAATGCTAAAACAAAATGGTGCCCAGCATGCGCGTTAACGTGTAGTTCCAATGGACTCCAAAAAACAATGATAAATAAAGTCTGAAGGTTGCATCTCTATCATTTAGTAAAGCGGGAGGTTGTCTATCAAATCTTTTAGGATATCTTGTCAATACTTTTAATTCTCTGTGGATTTTCAAGTTCGAAGAAAAAAGCCACAGTTTGAACCACATAAAAATAGTGAAAGATATTTTTTAATTGTATAATATGAATATACTTTAGAGGGCGAAGATACTTATACAGTAAAAAAAAACGGATATACAATTTGTATAATTTGAAGAATCGGTAGCTTAACCTTACCCAGCCATAACAGGAATAACACTCCAGTTACAACAAAAGGTATTAAACATTATAAATTGATATAGCGTAAAATACACAGCAAGTGGTGAAGATTTTAGCACTACCGTTGTTTGTATTTTTGTGCTTCTTACATGCGTGTACGTATCTTAAAAACTATGCTTCTTTCTAAGTAGACTTTGTTATTACAGCATATTGATATATATATATATATATATTGAATATATTGTCTGCTTTTTCTGCCAATTTCGATCGAGATTATCCTACGGCTGCAAATAAACAGAAACTGTTCGGGAAGGCCAATCCTTTCATTTATGCTTTACGGTGTGATTGTGTTAAATCGTTCATGCTCTCGTCCGCTGCCTCCTCTATAGTCACACATTTTTGCAAAAAAAAATTCATTGCTTACAGGCGTTCCAAAGGAAAAAAATTTCTTTTTACCTTGCAAAGAATTTTCTTCACGGTAGCAAAGCTTCCAATCCACTAGGGGCCGGAGGATCCGCTGCAGCAGTGTCACTCGATGGTATGGGTTGCCAAAGACATGAAAAATGGGATGAAAGGAGCGCTGGGGAACAGTTCAGAGCAGCGAGTGATTAGTTCCTTTCCAAAAATTCCATTTCGAGATCGCACGTCCCTCTCAATTTCCAAAACAGCTAAGCGCTCACAATCCTTAACAAAGCGCCTCGTGCAATTCATGCAAAAAACGACGCGTGGAAAGTTTGCAGAGACAAATCCCGATTCGAGGTCACCTCCTTTCGCTGGTCGGTTATCTGAGGTGAAAACCGGAGTGCTTTCTTAGTTTGCTCAGAAGAAACAATGCTACCGTTTCCTATAAAAAAGCGCTTCCATCTCGCATTCTAGAAGGGATAAACAAGGTAACGTCGATAACTGTTCTACTATAAATGAATCGAAAAATCCTGCACATTTGTTCGTCTATAGGCCAACTCAGTTTCTGTTGTGTTATGTAAATGAATAAATGAAATCTAAATAGACACGTCCTTCAGAGCTTTTTTTATGCGTAGTTGCTTTTTTTGAAAACGATGTTTACCACACGGGCGAATGTGAAGGAATTTTTCAAAAAATTGAATGACCATATATTTTGAAAAAGATTTTTTCATAAAATTACCAAATTCCTTGATTCATGAGGGCTTCCATCTTCGTCAATAGTTTTCTTTTTCAAACTTTTTTCAATCCGAAAGTGCATTATGCTCACTCTATCGGACATTTGAGGGCGACTGTATGAAGGAAGGTTTTCCAACATGGAAATTCCTGCGGTTCCTGACACCAGCGCAGCGGATGAGACACTTTCGGCTACAGTAGTCCACAAGTTAGTGGCGAAGGCTATTAGCAGGTCCAAAGAAAGTCTTCAAACTTCATCCAGTTTGCAATACGACGGTTGCGTACGTTTCTTTTCGAAATGAAGTCAGATGTTATTTCCATCATCTCCGCGTAGCGATTTTGCTAACAAAAACTCTGAAAATCATATTTTACGCTAGAATGGTCACGAAACTTGGTGCTAAATGTTCAAATTTGATCGAAATGTGTTTTTTTGAGATCAGCAAAAATTATTAGTATAAGTAAAGAATGATAATATAAGAATGATTTATTCATACAGTGATATGAGGAATGATGCAGAAGAATATTCAAAGTAGAAAATTAGGGACGCTGACGAGTCATTTAGAACAAAAAGCTATGTGAATCATTTGCGAGAGAGAACGAATTACTTCAGCGACTTTCGGTGACACATTGTCCTCGAGAACAGCACTGCGCGGATATTCCCTTCGTTCCTCACAGTCCTCGATTTCGCTCTCGAGACCAGCCCTCAGATGTGAACCCTTATCACCCTCGTTCATCTCTCCAGCGTATGAAATCTCATGCGATATCGTTTTGGTTTTAGTCTATTTTCCAAGAACTTCTTCCCTATATTCACGTTTCGCTTTGTACGCACTTGTGCTTCCAGGAGTCTTTAGAGGAATAAGATCCTCGTTATTCAAAGAATAATTCAAAAAGTTCTACATCATAGATGCATGATAATGCTTTTTTATTCCTTCATACTATTAGATGCGCTCCTATACGTTCTCTGATAGGTGGTATGAAATCATCAGCGATCCCGAATCATCGCTGACGGCTTCATGCCACACATCACATAACGTAACTCGAGGTATGGAACGTTTGCCCACGGCCAAGGAAGCGTTTCGTCCTTCCTGTGTCAGCAAATTCGGTTGTAGATTTGTACAGAAAGACGAGGACACCACCTTGATGTAGCGATTGATCTCCGTTCATTGCGTGAAGTCATACTATGTGCGCATACGCATTCATGAAGGTTTACGAATTGAAGTCTC
This sequence comes from Necator americanus, assembly GCF_031761385.1. NCBI lineage: Eukaryota > Metazoa > Nematoda > Chromadorea > Rhabditida > Ancylostomatidae > Necator > Necator americanus. The sequence goes on along the minus strand of NC_087372.1, from coordinate 25,465,719 downwards.
CATGCAGATTCGCCAGCGCCAAGCCCTTTATCTCATTATTGGCCCTAAACTTATTTATTAAGTGTCTTGTTTTATTTGAGCGTTTGCTCGGTTCTGACGAATTTCAAGAAACGAAGAAAATGACAACAATATTTGAACCAGGAGCCAAAGAAAAGGACGTTTAGGTCTCTCTGTTTCAACATTTTGTTGGTTTTTTCTCTCGTTCTAACTTCAAACCTCGAATTATTACCTACAAGTCGTACTCTTTTTTTAAAATCATCCCTGAGAGCCGAATCACTGCTGTTCTCATTTCGAGATCTTGAGTACTTATACAATTAAGTAATTGACTTAATTAGTGATGAAGTAATTAAGTAAGTGACAAAGGTGTAGTAGATCGTCAGTGTCAAACTTTTTTCCGTGATTTCTCATTTTTCCAGTTGTAGCAGATCGTGATCGTCAGAAAGGTGGAACTACATATTCCTAACGTTTTATAAATCATACAATCGTACAACAGCTTTACCATTTATTTTTTAATACTATAATTTTATTAGGTCACCTCATTGTTCTGGAAATAAGCTCTTGGCTCTATCAGATTATCATTTTGATCTTTTGTTTCAACACTTCAAAACTATTGTGTCCACCTGCACTCACAAATGTGCTTCTGAATAGATTTTCCTAGAAAACTGCTTAAGACGAGTATGTTGCTGAATTCCTCTTATGGCACCGCTTGCGAAATGTTTTTTTTTTTTCTTCAAAAAGGCAAAAATGATACTGAGAGTGTTCCCTTCTTTTCCTTCTTTTAACGAAATGGTGATCAACAGAGATTCAAAATATATTCTGCAATAAAACACTTAATTTGAGAAAATTCCTACATATATTTGTTGCTTTTTTTCTTGTTGTTGGATTTTTTCTCGTAATAACTTTCTTATTTAATGTAGGCAGTAGAGGAACAAATTACCATCAGATTACAGCGGTGAGAGATTGTTCTGGATATCATTCTGGGCGTGAAATTGCCTTCACAAACGAAAGTAAAAAGCGATACATTAACACTGCATGTGATCACGAACGTTGGTATTTAGGACGGCTCCGAACGCGTTATCTTCGCAAGAGCTCGGGGAGGCGAATGTTTCTGGGTACATAAAAAGATCTGTAATAAGACTAATTCCACTTAAATTTCAATTTTAACAAATTTTGATATCTTAGCAACAACGAAACTTGTGAACCATCACAATAATTTGGAAAAATTATTCAACGATGTTGTGAAGACGTTTTCTACAGCAATCCACAATGGTCGCACAGTTTTTCAGTGTTATTTCGTCCCATGTACGTTTTCACGCCACTTTTGAAGTTTCAGAGATCTTTTGTTTGAAGACAATGAAGAGTTTAACTGTAGGTCTAAAGGTTCAAATTGGGCGAGTTCAGACATTTTCTATCTCTTTTATGGAACTCAACGACTTCAGTGCGTTCTTCGCATTCTTTTATGGCAATCTAAAAACTAACACGCATCTACATAAAAGCACTACTGCATGCGATATTCAGGAAGAATTTTAAAAAAAGCGCAAAAGCACATTGAAATTTTCCGCAAGCCAAAGAATAATTAGGTCAGATCTTAGAGATCTTTTCACATACCCTTTAAATTTGTTGTAACTGAACATAGACGATAACAGAAACTCTAGATAGAGAGCGTCACCTATGACAACTTCTAATCCTTGCCTAAGTATTTTCCGTAGGAACTAAGAAGTAAATAGTCCATTGTGACTATTCCTAAAAAAGGTAATCCTTCAGATGTCAATTATTTGTGGATTGATTGCAAAATCAAAAAAGAAATGTTTCACATATATTTTAAAAGTAGTACTCCTCGTCACAAGGAAGAAAAACTGATGTACAAAACTTACGGAGAAAGGAAAAAATTCGCATGCTGTCACTGACAGGTAACGTAGCTCGATGAAAATTAGACCATACATAGAAGAAATTGCTACAAGATTGTACAGACGACTTTAAAAAAATACGCAACCATTTTCTCTAGTCATGTTCTGCACAGTCAAGCACGCTTTGTGTGTGCTCCCATGCTGGCCGCAGCGTTGGTAAGGCGTTCTTGTGATAGGGCACTAAAGTCTTTAGTCGCGTATAGTCGTATCGTCACACCAACCTCACGCCAAGTGACGTCAAGCTTTCTGTGATGGACTGGGACAGTTCTGAGAGCATATACCAGCACTTTCATTCATTTCCAGCGGATTTACAGTAGAATGGTTCGTATAGTTTGCCTATCTCGTCCAGAGCAGTGTAGGAACCAACAGTATTTCAGTATTCCATGTATTATATATATATATATATATATATATATATATATATATATATATATATATATATATGAGATTTTCTTTTTGGTTTTGTAGCAGATCCACAAATGAAATGATTCAACTCAGTCTCAGAACTCACTTTTTTGCTGAAACTGTCACAACGAACTATTTACTATTTATTGTCTCTTAGAATGACTTTCTGTGAGTATTGGGGGAGGGTGGATATGTTCTGACTCTTAGAAAAACATACAACAGACTCAATATGTCATCGGCAGATTATTATACGAAGGGATGCAGTGGAATTTATGTAAATATGATCAAGCTTCATCGAAGAACACCCCTGTATTCCGGTGTCAGAGTCCAGTTAAGCCTAAAATTCAGTATCAATTGTTGTTTCCCTTTTCTTTTCGTTTTCTTTTGCGGACCAAATACTACGGCTATCGCACCTTCCTCCTACTTCAATCAAATTAGCGACGTCGTTTCGTCGGATGCACTGTGCGATGGGTCATTTCTCTTAACGTCTTGGTTCTCTAGTTGATGACAGCAGTCTGATAACTACAAAAAAAAACATAACAACGGTGAAATCATGGATTTTCTTTCCATTTTCGATCTTCAAACAAACTTCTAGCTCATTTGAAGCGCGAGAAGTAATAAATAGTAGAATAAATAATATTCCATTCCATCTCCTATTCCGTTTTCTTGAACGTCACAAAACAAGGCTGCTAGATTCAGAGGATACTCTGCGTGATAAATTACGATGTCTCTATCGACAGTCTACATTCTACATTTGCAGACATACGCGGGGTGTGGTTGTAGCCTCAGTTCTGAGTTTCTCAGATGCAACAAGAACTCCTCGACGGCATAACATTTCCGTATGATGATGCGACGAGGAAAAAACTCTTATTTCTCTATAAACAGAAGGTAAATATAGTCGGCGTTGGATATCTTTATCCGACTGACTAGTTTCTCTTGTTCGACGCTTACAAAACGACCTGACTTGTGGTGCAATCGCGTAGGTGATTGTGCTCGAAATAGCGCAATGGAAATCGCGCTCAGCTTCGCAGCTGATTGGAGCTGACGACGGTCCCTTCGCGAGTACAGTACGTTTGCACAGTAACACCACAGGCCTGGCCGTTCTTACTCCACTGTGCCCCCAATTCCCTGGCATTAATCAAAAGGCACATGTACTGGGGTCAAAACGACATGAAGCACGGTGCGGTTGTGTAGGTGGCTGCGCTCGAAGCGGAGTAAAGAAAGCGGTTGGAGTGGAGGTGGGACCATTTGCGAACTCCAGCGATGAATAGTGCTAGCAAGGGCACTCTCTTCATCCTGATCGCTACGCTCAACCACCGCACATCGAGCCCAACAGCTTACGCAACTGCACCGAGCTTCATTTCATTTCGACACTGCTATAGCGTTCAGCCGTTCTGAGCAAAATCGCTGCCACTTTCATATATGGAGAATTCTAAATTAGCAGAATGCTAATGGACCGAAAAGGAATTCGGGTGATCTTCAGGAATCACTCTTGGATGGCGAAATTGTACAAGAACATCTGGTCAACCAACCGTTACTCGGGGTCCTGCTGCTAATGTTCGCCATCCTCTCACTGGGTACCTTCATCTTCGCCATTATATTCATCGCCTGCAGAGCACTCGACAATTGTGGATCTAAGCGATATCAAGCAAGTCGCACGCAAATGATGGAGTGAATATATGTTAAAGGTTTTTTTTTTCAGTCCCATCCGACCAGTGGACGTCGCTATGTGTTTTATCTGGCTCTGCTAATCATTTCATGGGTCGGCTTAGCCGGTGCGACTATTCATTTCATGACAGCTGGGATAGCCCTTTGGGATCAGAATACAGATATTGAGACTGAGCCTCAACACAGCTCACCACTGGGTCTCCAACCTCGCAGATATGTAGTAAGTCTTTTTTTTCATTTCGGAGACAGTAAGAGGATAGTGGATGCGATGCAAGAAATCATCTTGAAATTTGCACCGATAGAAATAATTCATGTGGATGCCGGTGAGACGTGCCAACCCACCACCCCTCACGCTTTGAAGGGCCAGTCTTGTTGTGTAAAATTCAGGCGAAATTCTGTTGAGTGAGCTCTGTTCCATCTTCTTCTCTTTTTTTGTTTTATGGCACACCTGCAGGTGTTTTCAACAAATAAATGAATAAATTTTGATACAAGCATGCACAAATGCGCCAAAATGTGTTTTCTTTTGTTCATTCATCCACTGACTCATCTACTCGTTCATTCGTTTCTTTTTCCTATATCATTCCATGCGGTATAGGTACACGATGCTGACGAGACAATGAGCTCGACACATGCAAAAAATATGATTTTAAAAGTTCTTCAATCGATATGTGATGTTACGGATCGAATAAAACCAAAAACCAGAAGCAAAAAATTCAAAGAACAAAAAATTCTACGCATGTTAGCATCGGCGCTGTTTGGTGAAAGCTCTGACAACGTTCGCTTACATTCGATTTGAAGATCTGATACTTGATGAAGGCTTAGAGACTGAATTTCCTTGGAGATTTCCGATATTCGATTCTTTTCATTGATCGGCAGGATTGGAGACGTCGATAATTTCTAGAAAAAATGGGACATCCCTTCCTCTACAAAACTAAGAAACACAGGACTCAGGAACATCAGAGAACTCACTTCCCTTGATTTTAAATTCTTTGTGGGATGGGTGAGTGCCGTCTGTAAGAGGCTTCACCGTGTCTGGACGATCGAGCGATGCTTCCACTCCGCCGCAGAGCAAAACAAGTCTTTCATCCCTCCGAGATCGATAAATTGATACCAGACTTGTCTGGGAGGATAAGAATACTGGCTTCATACATAAGCTAGCCCTCGCGAGTCATCATAGTGTATTCTATATCGTTACATCCACAGTTTTGATTGTGCGAAACCTCCTGGAGTAGATTTCGTAAGTCGTAGGGGGTGTAAAATGTTGCCTTGTGAGGAAACTGAGGTCTCCGTTTTCTGGATTTGGTGGCGATTTTTGTATTTACGCTGTTATACCTCAAAATTGCCTTCCGGACTCTTGCTATTAAATGGAAGAACCTAGCATCGAAAGTCTACGCAAACGTTTCCTTTAATAAACATTATTCATCAATGAACATTTCCTTTTAATTTCCACCCCGTGCTCTATCAAGTAATTTTGTTCCAGAGATCACAACGCAGTAAAGAGGAAAAGACAGTGGGGCAGCTTTTTGAGGATTCCGACTACGCAGGAGACTTTGAACAACTGGATTTCACCACGATTGCAGAGCCTTCCTTTGTTACAAAAATGCCCCTGCGAACAACAACCGCGCATGTTCTTAAGCAGAGCAAAAAACAAGGTTATTTACTCGCTCTTTTTTGTCTTCTCTGTACATCATGCACATTACTCGTTGCTTTTGAGGAAACTTCAAGCATGTCAAAAGAGTTCGACACTTCTACGGACGACGTTTGAGAACGAACAGCACGACTCCGTCTAACGCTTCTCCAATTTCTTTTTTATACGAGATAGGACCAAAGGTGAAAATAATGTGTTTGGAGCACACAAATGCTGGTTGGCAGTGCCTTGTCGATTAGTCGCGGTTTTTCTTTAACAATATCTTTGTGGTCTTTTCACCTAAGCGAACGTTCGGAGAAACTTCCGGTATTAGGTTTTCTCCACTTTTGAATAGGTCGTATGGCTGTAAAGAATTACTCCGTCAGGTAATATGTGCTCCTGATTCATCGGATTGAATTTGTGAGGAGTAATTCCTTTCTCTTTTTCTCTTTGTGATAGTTCTCGTTGTGATACTAACAAACTGCTTTCCGAACCTATCTGTTTCTGGTTCTTGAAGCGCAATTTCACGCGCTAGAAGCGCTGGAATCTGCGCTCAGGTCCGCTACGCAATTACACCGCAAATCAAATCATTTCTGACCCGGTTGTGCTAATAAGGTCACCCACCATCAGAAACTTTCTTGAACACTAAAAAGCTTTGGACTGCACAGAGAGTTATAATACTTTTCAGCCAGCAATGCGCGACGTTGAAGTAAACTCGCTCACATCTCCGCCTCCATCTTCTCCACCAATTTTCCACAATTCACCTGCACGAAAACTAAATGCAACGTTTGCCACCAGAGGAGTGGGCTCTATTAAAGCAAGTTCAATTCTCAGCAGAAAAAACGGCAAATCGCTAAGCTACTACTAACTGCAGGCAATCCGTGGACCATTCGTTTCTGATATGTGGAGTAACGCTGGAAAGCAGGCGTTCTATCGACATGACGCGGCATCTATGGTGAGCCAATGTATCTCCGATTTTACCAATTTCGTTCACCTATTCAGCTGAACCCGCAAGCTCATGTACTAAGCCTGGAGCTACGGCGAATATTAGGTGGAGGGCGTAGGGTGCTCGAATTCATATAATGAAGTATAGAATTTTAGCAAATCAAATCCGCTGAAGTGAAGCCAAGAGAGCAACAACCTTGTAGCACAATCCATATGTTAACTAATGGTGCAACATCCCTAACATAAACAAAAATTACTCCAAGATTTCATCACCTATAGCCTCACTTCTACAAAATCACTTGTGAGCCACACTGCTCCTCTCCCTTCAGAAAAAAAGGTCAGAAACTGGTCTTTTCCCATAGAAATAAGATGAGACGTATTACGCACAAGCCGGGCAAATATTTTAGACCTCCGTGTTGCGTTCCGCTGTGGCTCCGACGGATCTACTGTAAAAGCCCGCGCGACGGAATGCTCTATTGCCTTCACTTTCAGGCGGGAAACTACCCACCGAACTTGCTACAATGAATGAGTTCGGGGACGCTACTTAACTGCTACGTAGCTACTTACGAGACGTTGCGATGGATAAATCATAATGTCTTGCGCGGAGTATAGTCACTTCATGCAGTGAACCCGCGCCGCAGTGAAACAATTGTTTTCTTTCTCTGCGATCTTACGGGTAGAGAATAAGGGTGCGACGTTGATCACTCACTTCGGAATTCATAATCGCTCACGAACGCAAGTGCAGTTTATACAGTGACCTGTAGAGCCTAGCTGATAATTCAAGTCAGTGGGTTTATCCTGACCAGACACTTTTGGTAACGAGTTGTCGACCCTGGCGAGTCGAAGGGTTCATTTGGCTGTAGGGTTCAAAACATCGACCTTGCTCTAGCACACGAACTTCTTAGCTACTGTGTTACATCCTTATTCGCAACGATCTAATAACAAGAAATAGAAGTATCTTTAATTTTTGTAACTGGCTTGAATGCGGAATAAAGCCAACGTACAGCATTTATTCAGCCTCAGCCAGCACACATACAGCATCATTTAATCGCCTTTTCATGTTTGCTATGTTTAGTCCCACATCGGAGGCTAGGTCGATCATCACCTTCGTTTCCGAGACGTGGCTGGATCGTTCGTATATTTTACTTCTTTTAAGCATTCATGGAGCAGAGAGATACTTGTGTTAGTAACCTTTAGCTTTAGTTTAGCTACCGGGCAACCTTCTGCAGGTTTCGTAGAAATCGGACAGTTTTCGGTATCTTGAGCCATGAGCTGACGGTTCGTGTTAAACAAAATGATGTTGTTAGTGAAAGTTTGTACAACAACCGCTGACCAACTTTCTCTCACAGTATCATCTTCCCGGACTCTTCACATCGATAATGAGGTCATTCGCCATAGAATTGCAATGTTTCGGCTGTGAAATTGCCGTATGACTCAAACTTAAAGGCTGACTACCACAAATTAGACGTGCTGAGCGAATCCGGGGGAAGCTAGAAATTGTGTTGTAGATTGCAGGATCAGGGGTGGTACCGCTCACCTCTCCATAGTCGTCCTAAAAAAGGCGTGGAACCGCTTATGTTGCTACGAGTGACGTTAGAATGCTCCTCCGTAAGTTCTGGATGCGTTCTGGTCCCTCAGCAACCTATTCCTATTCAGGACACATTCACTTTCGACCGCTGCGCAGCTGGATGCAGCGTATACAAGAGTGGCGCGTTGCAGCTGAAATCGTCGTGAAAAACGGAAAAAAAGAACCTTTGAGTCTAAGTTGCTGGGGAGACCAGAAACGAACGTATACACAGAGGTTCCTCATAGGAACTAAAGCGGTTTCCACGCCTTTTTTACAACAATTAGCTAGAGATGAGCAGAATCACCCCTGATCCCGCCATCTACGACCCCATTTCTGGCTTATCCAGCGGTTTATCTCATTACGTCGGATTTTTGGTATTCAACGTTGTGCAGAAGTATTCCTCTGTATTATGCGGAAATGAATCGAAAACAGGAATGCTTCTGCATTACAAGGAAACTCGCTCCCCCATTTCAGGCTAACGTTCGACTTCACCGTTCCAGACTACGAAGGTGATCTCGCCGAAACGTTAGCCACAAATGAAGGATTACAACAACCTCGGGTCCGGGTAAAAAAAATCTATGAGAAGTCATCAAATAATCGTCGTCAAAGTTTGAAAGGGTGAAGTCGAACGTCAGCCTGAAGCAGGGAGCGAGTTCCCATGTACTACAGAGGCATTCCTTTTTTGTTGTCGTTGTCCAACAACGTGTAAAAAACTACCCGGTCGACCAGTTGTTAGTTTGCGCAAGGAAAGTGCCGCATTTTATGCTGCATTCGTAAGTCTACAACAGTATGGTCCACGTTTTGAGTTTACCCTAACATGTAGAGCGCTACCAAAAAGTGACCCCGCGCTGCAACCCTGCTAATTGCCCAGCTGTTAGAAGCTATTACTTCAACTTGTTTCTATTTTAGACTGCAGGATCATCATCATCAGCGGCTTTGGTGGTTGATAACTCAGTAACTAGGACGGACCTAATAGGAATACAGCAACCTGGCCTTCCTAATTTGACCGATTTTGAGTCTGGACACGAGAATACCGTGGCAGATGAGGATGCAGCATCAGTAGAAACTTCGCCTACATCAACTGCGATGACAACGACACTGGCACAAACGTCGTCAACAGCACTCCCGACGACCACATTTTCTAATTCGCCCATGACTGCAGAGACCATGAGCACTACAGAGTACTCTACGATCACTTCTGAATACTCTGAATCAGAGACGGTTGAACTTTTGTCGACAATTCCTAATGAAGTCCCTGAAGATATAGAAGAGTCGAGCAACACGTCAACAACCACAGAAGAAGTCGAGCTACTGGACGCGGAAACTAAAGAGCTGCACTATTCTGCATCTGCTGAGTCAAACCCAACTCCAAAGTCACTTCCCTCTGACATTCCTTCCCTGCAGACAGAGGGATTCTCCTCTACAACTACTATGATGGAAACATCTACAACTCTGATGTCAACAACAACGTCAAGCACAACGTCGTCGACGACCACCGCAGCTACGTCAGTAGCAACATCGACAGCTACGTCAGTAGCAACATCGACAGCTACGTCAGTAGCAACATCGACACCAACAATTGTTGCCACCACAAAACCGACAACAACAACAAATGCCTTGACAACAACAACAACAACAATAACAAAAGATGCTCTGGAAGCTGCAGCGACGATAGTACCAGAGGCGTTTGCGAAGGATGAAGTTGTAGATAAGATAAAAGATGCTGTGCCTGAATTAATGGCAACGAAATGGGGAAATAGAGACAGTGAACAGGTAGAAATACTCACCATCTAGTAATTCTATACAACTTTCCTCCAATTTTAGGAACAGCTTCTTTCCTCTTCCACGTCTCGTCCAGCACAAGTTGATTCAACTACATCACTACGCCAGGAGAAAAAGAGGCTGGTCAACTATGTGGGTTTTAAATTGTTTCGGATTTAGATTAGAGAAGCCACGGAAGAGATGAGAAATAATTTCATGGAGGAGAAGGCCTAAATGAAACCATTTCACATTCCGCTAAAATCTGTGAACCTCCAAAACAACATAGAGCCACAGCGTGTAAAGTAGAGGGAGTTTTACGTATTAAACAGACAGTAGCACCAAGACGCATGTTCTTTCCGTTCGGAAAATTTGTCCCTAATCTGGGAAAATGTTTTGGGCGAAGTGACCAAAACCAGGACAAACAGGACAAAATGGGAAGTTCTAGAAAAATGGGAACCTTTTGAAACCTTTAGTGCATTTTTTACATCCTACTTTGACTGAAGATGATACTTTCAAGGCGAATTGTCAGTGAATGTTCATTAAATAATGATATTTGATATACTAACCGCCGAATGCGTTCAGCCGGACCGAGGCGATGCACCTGCGGTGCGGGCGAAATTTTCGTGCTGCCTCTGTGCATTCGCCGATCATCGGGGCAGTTTTCTGCGTTGCTAAACTGCTTGGGCCGCCAATGTCTGCTTTTACCGCGGACGCTTCCCACAAGTTCAGTTGAATTTTTTTAAGAGCGAGTGTAAAACAGAGTTGATAATGTAGTTTCAAGGCTTTGGAAATTTTTGTTTTTTTCCCATTCTCCTAAGTGCAGGTAATGAAAAAAGTGCAACAACAATACCCATTTGCACCATAGTTTTGAAGACATATATTCAAAATATTCCTGAAAGTTTCAGAGGAAAGCGCGTTTTGAATCTGAAAGCATGTTTCCTGTCGAAACAGTTTTAGAACAAAGGAGACACCAGAACTCCACTGTGCGTTTCACTTTTCCATTAGTGGTTTTCTTTTCACATTGTAACGCATCTGGACAGGAAACTTTGTAGAGCACTGTTGAATTTCGATCTACCTACAACGGATATTCGTCGTGGATTGCTCGGTTCTTCGTTCTCTTCATTGGAGTTGTGATGGTGTTGTTGGTGATCCCGATGCCAGTTCTTCTAACGGCAGGTTTGGACTTTCTAAGACTCACGCTTGCGACTTTTCACCTCAAAGGAAATATAGTGGCGTCGAAACGAAATGAACCTCGGCGCAGTTGCATAAGCGGCTGCTTTCAAAGGTCTGCACTGGAGCGTAGCGATAAGGATCGAGCAAAGACCCTCACTGGCACCATCCTTCGCTGCCTTATCCGGTGCTAAAGTCTCGATTCCAAGCGTAGTCTCCACCGCGTCGCTTCGAGCGCTGACGCAACTGCACCGCGCGTCATGTCGTTTTGACCCGACTACATTTTTACATACATAACTGTGAGTTTAGGTTATTTTATCGTATGAGACGAAACATCTGTACAGCACAAATTACAATTTCAACAGTTTCTGACTAGAGATTTGACGGTCCTAAGAAGTACGAGTTGCAAGCAACAATTCCCACAAGTCCCTATTAAAACAACATTTTATCCTGGATTCTCTTATCAATACTATCCTTGATTAATGCCAGTCATTAGAATTGTTGCTAACGAAATATGAACTTACGAACAGTTAGCAATTTACGAAAATTAGTCTTCAAAACCTATGTCTTTTTGATGAGCGACAATCGAAAATCCATGCTTTAAATGTGAAATCTTCCGTTTCCTACAGCAAAGCCTTAGAAGATTGTGTGAGCATCTAATCAAACTCCAAATATCATTTATTTTCTCTGATCACTCTAAGGAAAAAGCATCTGCATAATGTGTGTTCTTTTTTTTAACTGAGTGCGTTTCTTTCAGAAAAGGCTGTCAAATTTCGGATCGTATTCTTAAAGAATTCTGCGTTTTTATTATTTATTTATTTAGGTACAGTGTGTTACATGCGCAGCTACCATCCCATGGACAGAACAGTGTTCTCGGAAAGGGTAAGCGACAGAGCTAGTACTCTAATGTAGACATGGCAAAACGGAAAGATTAGAAGCAGCTTCCGCGGAGGTTTTTCTTCAGGATAGCGGAAATGCGAAACATCTTTGCAGTTCTAGAAATCATAGGTCTCAATTTGCCCGACGAGGCAACTTTTTGCACTCACAGATGTTACGTGAAGAGAAGTGAAATAGACCACCACTAAGGGTACAAAGGCTTGTAAGTTCACCGCTAATTCAATTCATGCGTGATGGTTCCGTCATCGCTGTGGGTGTAATGAATTTGCTTCCTCTGGCAAATTTAGGCCTCTGGATTCTAGATGATGTTTGACGTTTCTGCTACCATTTTTGAAATGCTGTTCCTGGAAACCTACCTACGGTGGAAAGGAAACAGCATCAAAACTTGCTTCTAGAAGATAAAGTGCAGTATTTACAGATAGGACAAGTATGCGTTGTACTCGCCACAATCCTGTTGTTCCTCGGACCATGCCTTCACCTTTACCTTGGTGTTCTTCTCACTTATATGCACATATACTTTACTATGTGTCCTGCTATCGAATTACTGGTAAGATTTCGATTTAATGAACATGGATTTTTCTAGGGAAACTGACTCATTTCACTCTAATTGACAAGTGATGCTTCAGTTGCAATTTAAAACTCTGCCGACTGACGATTTTGCAATACTGAATGGGGCATTATCGAACGGAAACAACACTGAAACATGTAAACGAAATCTAGAAACTATCCAGGTAATAAAAATTCTCCTACGAAAAATGTTGCAAAAAGGTTAGAAAAGTTTCTTTAATTGACTGGAACTTTTCTGTTCTGTTTACATCAAAACATAATCACTAATCTCGACAAGGATATGATGAGTTTCTTAATTGAATCCCAATCACTAGGTAGTTTATTCGGGAACACTTAGGAGGATTTCTTTGAAAATACCAGCTCGGAAGAGGCTCGCAGTATAGTCGTATCTTCACAAAGGGAAAGATTTTGTTCCACACGGTCATTTTGGTCTCCATCGAAATGGGAACTCTCACTTTTCAGAAGAAAAATGCTCTTTTTCAGTTTCTTTTGAATCGAATTAATATACCAATATCCAGGAACTGTTCAAGGATTTATTTGAATCTTTGAAAAGAGTAACAAATTTTGGGCATTTGACAGCACATTAATTAGCATATTTGTAAATTCAGAACATTGCGGTAAAATTTTGCTTTTGCAACCGTAGATTAGTCCTCGACTTCAGGGAATCTGGATAGGCTGCTTCGCGTTCGCTTTGTTTTCGATACCAGCTGTGTTCGCTCTGTTCAAGATCTCAAAGTACTATCTACGTATGAAAACTGAATATTATTGGAATGTGGGCGATGGATATGGGGTGATCCGCCCAAAAGTTGCCACGACGACTGATGCCATTTACGGCAATATTTATGGGACTCTTCAAAAGAAGAGACCGACTGCGAAACCCCCTCCACGCCCCGTTGAACGTCAACTGGCATCAGAACCTGTAGCCTACGGCGTTTATGTGGAACAGCCCATTTATGGAGCTTTTCAATGACTGCCGCGAAGAGGAAGACAATTATTCTGCGAATTGGGTCAACAAATCTCCAAAGCATTCCGCATTAATATTCCACTCTTTGTTATTGCCTTGTCGATCATCTTCATGTCGTTGTGACAAAGTGTGCAAAACTTAAATAAGGGTATTTGCCTACATTGTATTGTTATATTGTATGAATAGTTGATGTCTGATTGAATAAATAATTCTATCTCTTCTGCAGTGGACGACCAGCAGTCGAAGGAGCCAAAAAAGTATGTTACTTCGAGAAGCGCAGAACTGTGCGAATAATTACCTTTCCCCCTTAAAGGCGACAAATAATTCTTACCCTTACTACGAATGCCCATGAAGGCAGCTAGTGAAATAAAAAAAAAACCTACAGGACACCGATATGACTTAGTAAACGTTTAGCACAAAACAATGTCAGCGCACATTGATGGTCACCTTCACCCCAGAATTCTGTGATGTTATTGAGCATCTAGTTTCTGGAGTTGCACTGCTAATGCTAATATGAATGCCTCTTTGAATTTGAGACAGTGGGTCAGAAGGTTTTCATCCGATGCCGATTCATTGGTCACAAGGAAGCACTCACTTTTGATTGTAACCGAAAAATCCTTCCGATGTTCCGAGCATTTCCGATTATCTTCGAATGACAATATGTGAGTTCTAACTTGAAAGAAGCACTGTTCCAGCATCGTCAGCCCTAAAAAGCTCGACGATTTGTACTTTACGGTCCTATCTAGGCCCCCCTTAAATGGCACAGACAGCGCTTTTCCTGTACTCTCATTGTATCCAGCCGCATATGACACATAATTTATAACTTTCAGGTGGTCAGGTACATAATTAATTTCTGGAACCACGCACTCACCCTGCCTTTTTTCGTACGAGATGTTCTAGGAAGTCTTGTGTAGAAACGATTCCAAACAACCTTTTCAGTTTTGCGGTTGGTGTTGTCTACCACTCTCTCTCTCTCTCTCTCTGAGTATTCCAGACCACCCTGCCATAGGTCAGCTCGCACCAAGAAAATTCAAAATAAAAAGGAAGCAGTAATGAGTCATCATTGTAATTTTCATGAGGGAAATTGGCACTCTGTGGCGTGGCTCTGTTTTGAATCGGAAACCTACGTTGGTCTTCCACTGAATCGTGCGATGTGGTTAAAGGCATCACACGAATCTGAGATGGTACGGATTTCAGGTGGAGTATTCGTATACGGGATAGTGGATTATGGAGAGGGGGTGGGGGGAGTGATTCCGTCAATTTCTTCCTAATTCCCGTAAAAAAACTGCCCGGAAGATGCGGCACGTGCACAAGGCTGGCGCGCTCCAATCGAACTCCTTGTAGAAAACAGCGCGCCGGAACTCCCGAAGCCGTATCTTCCGGGCCGTTTTTACGGCAATTAAGCAGAAATGAACGGGATCACCCCTCTCTCCATAATCTATCATCCCGTATACGAATACTCCATCTGAAATCCGTACCACCTCAGATTCGTGGGGTGATGCCTTTAACCAAATTCACAATTCGCTCCAAAGCGCATTCGGGCAGTTACATTAGTATTGGGGAGTAAAAGTTCTAAAAAAATCATTGAAATCAGTGCAAAATCCACCTTATTTTCGTTCTGCTGCTAATTAGAACTGTGTTCCTCTTTCCTCCTATAACTCAAACGTACAATTCTGTCCACCTTCGGTCCCTTTGTTTTCACTGAATAAAATAAACGCTCTCTGACGTTCTAATCTACACCTTTTGCGCACACGCAACGCAGATTCAGCAATAACTGGGCGCACGTATTTCTTGTGAGCCTCGATGACAATGGTAGGATTACAAGCACCTGAGAAAGTAGATAAATACAAAAGGGAATTCTGTGATAAGACGCGAAGTGGCGTCAGTTTGTGAAAATACAAAACCTCACAAAAAAGCAGTTGAAATTAACAGAAAGCATTAAAGACAATTAATGCAATTATCCAGCCTAGTTCACACTTAGGAGTTTGCGTTAGATCAAAGAGACGGTGCACCTACACTGTTAGAAGTTGTGTTCTCAGACTGCGATTATCCCTACGCTCATGTATTTCCCAGTTTTATTATAACTATGGTACAGTAGTACCATGACGGGGAGAAAGCGACAATAACTGAGATCATGCAATGGAGCTCTTCTTGTTTAAATTAAGTTAGTTTATGAATTCATCCGAATCCCTAGAGAAATTTATTGAAGTTAATTGGTGACGATTTATTGTAGCGGCCAGAAATCAATTAACAAATATTGTTTCGAGGTTTTCTCTTCTGAGAATCACTAAGTCCTCAAACTTGCACCAATTATTTCTTTAGAGTTTTTTAACCCTAGAAAAGTATACAATCAGCTCAAACCAGGGTTCATAAAATCATCGATTATTCGATTTCTTTGAAAACAAGCGAAAAATCACATAGTCACTTTATTTAAACAAAATACTGATAACAACCTTCAAAAACCAAAATATCATAGCAATTGCAAAATATCACCCTGACTACTTTGCTGCATCCATGACGGCTTGGCATCTCCGTGGCATTGGGTCCAACAAATTACCAAGACATGGTTTTAGGATAGCATTCCAGGCTTCTTCAAGCTCAGCGAATTTTTCGGCAGAATTTCTTGCTTTTTCGCTTTTTATGCAACGTTTCAGTTCTTCCCACAAATAATCAATCGGATTTAGATCTGGAGACTAACTAGCCTAGTCAAGAACTTGCACATGACGCCGGTTGAATCAGTCACGAATATGGCCACGTGTGCTCTTCGGGTCATAATCTTGCTGGAAGATGAATCCTCTGCCAATGAATTGGAGAGCAAATAAACGCACTGTTGTTCCTAAGACATCCCCGTAGCTGTATCTATCCAAATGTCTTTGAATCTACCGAAGAGGTCCCATTCCATGACTACTGGAACAACCCCACAGCATTATGTTTCCTCCACCATCCTTTACAGTGGGCAATTGATACTCGAGACCGAATCTTTTTCCAACTAGACGCCTGACATACTTGAACCATCACTCCCCATCGAGTTAAAACTGTAGAGACCGGCAACTTGTCGGCATCTTTGAATAGTTCTAACTGATCCAATCTGTTCACTGGCGACGGCCAATTCAATTTGAATATCGGACACTGTGAGTCTCGGATAAGCACGACTCATTCTAAAGATGTTTTTATCGGTAGCTCATGTAGTTATTCGGCTTCGTCCTGGGTTTGGCGTTGCTCCAATTACTCGATGTGCCGATACTCTCTTTAGAAAAGCGGTGATAGTCGCTCTTGAGAACAGTTCTGCTAGTTCGAATTGTCTCAATCTTTGATAGATTCCTCGCAGAATACCCCTTCGGGTTTCATTTGACATGTTGCGTGCTCCGAATGTTCTAGCTGTAACCCAAATACAATAGAAAGTTGTAAATTGAAAAAATCCGGGAGAAAAACAAAAAAAAAGCACATAAAACAAGCATGAAATTGAAAAAGTGAGATTTTCAGTCCTGAATCTTCATTCCTGAGAAATACTAATTCTGAAACAGCAAAGTAAACCTAATTTTTTGAAAAAGTTTGTGATTCCAAATTAAACATATGGTGCAAGTTTGGGAACGATTCATTGATTTTCAGAAGAGAAAGCTTCAAAAAACCTTCTGTCAATTGATTTTTGGCTCCTACTGCTTTCATCTTGTTGCGACCACTTAAGTGTAGAATTTTTTTCCAAGTCTTGAACCAAGATTGATGACTTTCGTATTTTGCAAGCCTCAGCTCTTTAACAAAACAAATTTTGTTTTTCTCCCTTAGAGCACCCTGCCACCATTTCTTTTCTTGTCTGATACATTTTGTGGACTATGAAGTGGATCTTATATATGAAGGATAAAGGATAAAGTTTCTGGCGTTAGTCAATCCGCTTGGGATGTGCCCTCCCCCCGTTCACTTCAATTCAGAATCGCTTGAGGTTTACGAACGTGTACCTGGCCTATACAATGACTTGCGGTGGCTAGCCGATTGCTAGTGTCAAGTCAGTGTTTTTATCTTCCCAGACAAGTCTGGTAGTCTGCAATTTATCGACCCCGGAGGGATGAAAGGCTTAGTGAGCTCGAGGGCCAATTCGAACCTCCGATCAATCGTGCAGGATAGCGGTTATAATGTTTTTGTGCGTGTGGACAAAAAAAAAATAAAAAGATAAAGGACAAAACGTCCGACGTTAATCAATCTCCTTCGTATGCGCTAACAGGTTCACTTCAATTCAGAGTCTTTAGATACTTACGAATACGTAGTTTATGCAATCAGTGACTTGCGGTAGACCGCCATGACCGCAATGCACGTAACATTGTGTCACATTGTGCATGTCCTCATTCGCACGTGGCGTGTTGTCAGATACGTTGTAGGGAACTTCGGTAGACAAAGCAGTTTCCCACGTGGCACGTTCTAACGTTGCTTCGTAAGAACAAAGATCGTTTTCAATGCCGTTTTTCAGCAGAGTTAAAGGGAACTGAGCGTGATCGCGATCATACTTGTGGTCTTCACCGCCAATCTTTTTGGAGAGAACCTAACATCGTCAATTTTGTTGCATGCTGCGTTCAACAACTCCTAATTTTAGATACCTCTTTGGTTTCCTTTGAAGAAAAGATCACGTGGAATCTTACTTGTTTCCACGATTCCTGATAGACGGCACTAAAAGAACCACAATTGTCCATGAGTGTAGTTTGTAGCCGAAATGTTTACTTCACGGCTCGGGAAGAACTACGAACACAGCACCAAATGATCGATACCGCTCTATGTTGCTGAATTATCAAAACGTCTCGTTATCGCTGCTCTGCAGACTAAACGACTAAACAGGACGATTGTTAGGGGCTAAAGAATATTCGACCTTTTCTCCATGGAAACGCCGGTACGTTGTTTTTCAAGATATCGGAAAAATGTCGTTTTTTGAAGACCTTTCTTATTCTTCAGATTGAACGCAATATGAAGTTGTAAATTAATTGAGAATTTAGGAATAGATGGAGTGAGATACCGCGCTAAGATATAAGCAAGATAAGGATGACTTGAGCATATCGGAACTTTTATCTTATATATTATATCCTATATATCCTATATTATCTATATTATTGGAAATTTCTGACAATTTTTAATCCATACTAATACTTGGAATAGATTTGAAATACCATAACAAAAATTCCTCGTAAACCTGCGTACTTCTTAAGAACGAAATGATCGATAAGTTGTCTTGAATCGGATTTTTTTTTCAATTCTATTCAATTTTCATTTCATTCTTTTATGATCTATGTATTTTCAATCACCCTGAGAGAAAACAAAACAGCTGTGAATATGTGTCGGTTGACACTGTGAATCTGTAGTGTAGCAGATGGTTAATTTCTGTGTTCGCCATACTCGGACTAACATTTGATAGGAAAGTAGGAAAATTCTACCAACATGGGTGCTTCTCACACCGTTTATCAGGGCAGTTAGAGAAAAGTGAGCGCCTGTACCCGTGATCTACGCTCTTGAACATGTCTTTTAGCGGAAATATCCCAAAACCGTCAATTTCGTAGTATGCAGTGCGAGTATAGTGAGTTAGTTTCATTCCTGATACGCTTCAGTCATCAGCCCTTCGATGATCTCTATAAATAGGTACTATGCGCATGAGGAGGGTAAACCGAGGCCTCTGACTGCTTCGGAACCCTCAGATCCGAGGATTTGTGGAGTTCGCGTCGGAAAGTACTTTCGAACTCCTATATACTACCGAAAAAAAAACTCACTATCGAAAAACAGTCTTCATTCCGTATGTTCATCTCCAACGGCGCACCAGTTTCCGAAACATCTCAAAAACCTTAGTCCCTTTGGTAGAATTCTCGGTCTGATTCAACAGAACTGAATGACAATGCTTAGAAGCTGCTCTCCGTCTTCCAAAAAGTGTGCTGTTTTCAATCGACTTCAAGCGAACCCAACCAGTGCATCAAAAGATAGTTTCCTCACAGCACGCGAGTTTCCAGGTGTACTGTTAATCAGTACAAATTCAACAGAGCAACTAGCAACAAGTTTTAGAGGACCCACTGTCAAGAAATATTTCTCCTAACTACATCGGTTAGCGCGCACTTGCTCAAGTGCACTGAAATGATTCCTTTCAACTCCTCCTCCTCCTCCCAGTTACAAAGACGAGCACAGTTGCGTTTAGGATTGATAGCGTACCTGTTCCCAGCCTAAGGCGGAGTTACAAAAGACCCCTGCTCTGCAGATGTAGGCCGTGGATTCCTCGAAAACGCAACCTGAATCTGTTCGGAAATGTCCGAGCAATCTGTTGTACGAGGAAGAACGAGGATTTTCGGAAAATAATGTTTATATCACAGCGTTGCAACGCACCCTGATCTCGTACTCATCATTATTTCCAATAATGATAGATGTCGTACTGTATCCGGAATTTCAAATAATACATCCTATTTTCATTCTTCCTTCTAATTAGTTGCCATTTATCTGCAGTTGGACCTGCTTTTTCTGATATCCTTCTTAACTCAAAACTCAGAAATTGTTTGCTTTTCACTCCGAACCATACGAACAGTTACGTTTCATACAGTTTTTACAAGGCAATCATTATAGGTCCACATTTTTCGTGCATGTACTGCCTCCTCGCATGAGAAAGCATTTTTGCAGTAAGGGCCTCTCGCTGCCTCATGAACCTCTACAATCCTGAATTGAAGTTGGCCGCGCTGGACAATCCAGATGAAATTGTCCCAATTCCAACTCCTTTATATGTAGTTCATCCTTGTTTTATTACACTCCTACAAAGTTGCAGTAGAACAGTAGCTCGACACATGAATAATCCTAGCTCTTTCCTAGCAATTAGTGTTCATTAATAGGTTAATCATATCAAAAAATGATTGGAATTAAGATCGCGAACATTGATGACGTGAGGGTGATCAATGGATACGCGTTTCTGGCGGACACAATACTTCTCATTAGTTTCGGTATAATTTTCACTTTTATGCTTCTCTTATATAGCTCCGAAATTCCAATTTTTAGGACTTGTCGGCGCAGCGCTTATCCCAGAACTGATGGGCACATTCCATAGGGGATTCTTTTGCAATGACCAAACTATTCAGTATCCATACAAAGAAGATACAATTACTCCGACAGTTCTTTTCCTATACTCGTTTCTCGCGATGATATTGGCCGTAAGTTGGAGTATTGCAAAAAGACTAATTCTGAAAGGAAGCCATCGTGAGAGTGCAGTTGTTCCTAACTGCTACATACTTATAGATTGTTGGAACGGAGTGCTACCGAGCACGGAAGAACAATGATGCTATGGCTGCTCGCTACAGACTCGGCAATTTCGCCATTCACTCCACGATTGTCCGAACTACCATATACATAGGTATTGTCGTCGCCGGACGTATTGGGTCGTTCAGACGGGCCCTCGGCAGAGTAGGTCACTGGCTCTGATGGAGCGGTGGCATCGATAAGTCCTCAGAGTTCCTTTCTTGCTTGCTTTGTTGAAGATAGTGTTTCGCTTTTGTTTGTGTAATTAATAATCGCGTAATTAGGCGTGAAACATTCTGTAACATGACGACGCACCACGTCCTCGGTGAAGTGATACACAGGACTCCCAATAGAGTATGCGGAAAACCATCCGAAACTCCCTTTTTTGTTTTTCATCTTTTTTCGTATAGTAATACATAAATGAGGTTATGAAGCCTCAACAGAGCCCTTTCTCACTATTTTCACCATTTGCTCCCAGGATCCCTCTAGGATCTTATTTTGCAAGGATTCGATTTCTGTCTCATTTTTTATGTGAAATAGCGCATGCTTAGCGTTTGTTGTAATTGAAATCGCAGTAAAATCCCTGAATCCGTCATAAAAGAAGGCTAATTATTCACAGTTGCACCGAAAGAAGTGCAGAAGTCCAATTCCTGCAAACTGAAGTCTTTGAGGAGAAATCCTGGAATGAGGAGGAACTTCTATACTAGTGAAAAAGGGTTTTCCCGCATCAGGAATACGAGAGATGAAAATCGGATAGAAGTTAAATCCCCACAAAATAGAAAAGGGTGCTGATCAGGCATAGATCTGCAGCCCCTCACCATCCATTTCCAGAAATCTGAAACTGGATGAATACTATACTAAACTAGGAAAGTTTACGAAAGAAAGTCAGTAGCAGCTTGGTTCACTATTCCGCGACACCTAATTTTGTGCTACCCCAACTCTGATACCCTTTCCTCCCACCCAGACGCATTTATCGCATTGAATGAGAAAGGACTTCACTGGGACTGTTCAATCATATTCCTGAACTACTGTTCGGAAAACAATGAAAACCATTAAAAAAGCAAAAAGAAGAGAGGTCCAAGGAGTCTTCTGCATACTGTAAAGTTACACCGACGTCGCTCTACTGATCGACGGAGGCGTGTACAACTCCACTTCTCCGCCGAGAATGCCAGTGGGACAGGCCGATACGATACTTTCACTGCTTTCAAGATCTTCAGCCATAATCTATATGTTCTAACAGAGATTTAGGATACTCACTAATAGGCTTTATGTGCGTTCTTGTGCTCACAAACGTCACAAAGAGCTGTGTTGGACGTTTGAGGCCCCATTTTTTGGATGTATGCAAACCACTTAATATCACATGCCATGATGATACGTGAGTTGTTTCTCAGATTCAGAGACAGTAAACTGAAGAGTTCACATAACTACAGGTTCTATAATGACTACACCTGCACAGGGAACCCACTAACGGTGGAGGAAGCACGGAAATCATTTTTTAGCGGTCACTCGTCCATTTCGATGTATGCTTCTACATTTACAGCGGTGAGTAGGAAATGACAAATCTGAGCCCCTAGAAGTGAAGTCTGCCTCGAATGTACTGTGTTGGCCTAGCTTGTTACGTCCTCGGTTAGGCAGGCAATGGCAGCCGCCCTCACTGCTAAATGAAACGACAGTCGCTAGGAGATGTTTTACTAGACTACAGACTAACTCCTTCCATGCGTAATTGCACAAAAAAGGAACAAAGAGCTGCAAGAAGAAACAAAGAGCTTATCGGCACCGCTACCTTATCGACTATCGTCCCATCGACGAGGCAGATACCAGTGACCGCATCCGTCGAAGATTCACACACCACAATATGTTCAGCGGCGACAGCAAATTTGTCGGTGAAGAAGTAAGAAGCATAAAGCTCCCCGCGAGGGCGGCGCCGCCCGCGCGGCTGTGAACTCTGTGGGCGCCGCTGCGAACTCGCCTAAGCATCTCTACCTATCCAGCGTGAACGCAATCGATTCTCCTCGCAACTCTTATTGTATTGTGAGAATTTCTATGTCTTAAGGACAGGGTATCAGAAAATTTTTGATGATTCGATCTCTTGTTGACGGCGAGAGCAGTGTCGGGATGTGCATTACAAGCATGAGCGTGACCACCCTCAATTCCGCCTAACCTTCTTGAAAAACGGTGTGGCAAACGGTCTTAGTCAGTACGAGCTGTACTTGAGTCAAAACGACATGAATGGAAAAATCAATTAGCTCTCTCCAGCAGCCTATTCAAGTATAACAAACAAATAGGCTGCTGAAAGAACTGGAGTGAGCACAAGGCTATATTCTAACGTATCTCTTAAGAACTAAGACAGTTTCTCAAGCCGTTTTTCAGGACAACTAAGGAGAATTGAGCGTAGTCACGTTCGTACTTGCAATCTACATTCCGAACTCCATATTGTCTACGAGAGATCCAAACATAGAAAACTTCATGATATGTTACCTTTGTGAGATTTGTGGGATTAAGACTTCAGAGAGCTTTCTTAGCATTATAATACAGAAATCAACTAATCACCGCCAATGATCGCGACACAGACACAGATATAAAATTGTTAAGATTGAAATTCAGAGCAATAGAGTAGAGTATGTGTTTACCTTTGAGTCCTAATTTTCCCCAATATTTACTGCTGCCAAAATTGAAACACAACAAAACAATTGCGCAAAAAGTTAGCGCTTACGTTCCTCAAACACTAAGCCTGGCGAAAAGCAGACTGTCGTACCATTACGGACTTTGGTATTTGTTAAAATAATGGTTAAATATACAACAACCACATTAGACGTCCCAGCATCTTTGCAGCTGTATTTACTGGCGCGCTTCCCTAGTCGCTCAATTGGAAGGACCGTCATTCCGGTCATGCAAACAGCGTTAATCGCATCTGGTACGTAAATCGCACCCTTAAGTTTTAAAAAAAATTAGCAGTTACTCCGTCACGCCCTTTCAGGTACGCTCATATCGTTGTCTCGAATTAACGACAACAAGCACCACTGGAGCGACGTCATCATCGGAATTTTCGTAGGAGTATTCGTAGCCACCTACACGGTGAGATACTTCGATCCTACTTTAATGAAACACTAAAAGGACGCCCTCCATCGATTCCTTTTTTACAGTACAGATAATTACGCCCCTATATTTCTGCAAATAAATAAAATAAATCCCAATTGCACCATTCTTTCTTCAATAGGTTTTCATCCTCCTACATACAGAAAAGCTGGGGAAAGACTAGTCTGTGTAATGTTTGTAAAAAAAAATTCATGATAGAGCTTCGTATGGGCCCGAATGTTTGTTGGAGAAGAAGGAATCCCCCTGCGACAACGTTACATCACCTATGTGGATGGTACAACTGATCCATCCAATCACCTTATTGTTCAGCATGCAGAAACAGAACAAAACCGCGTAAGTAGAAGTCTCACTATATGCATTCATTGTGTGGCGTAACTCCTTTGTTCTCTAACGACTTTTTAGGTGTACCAGAAAAACAACTGCAACGCAACGAATTAATGTTTCTCATCACTCTTGTCAACAATACGTGTCTTAGAGCAAATAAAACTTAATAAGAAGCAGTCAGAACAGACGTTTATCCAGAGATCCGGACCATGTTCACCAAGCAAATAACAACATACAGGAAACTCGAAAATATCAGAAGAAACAATAACCACCAACAGACGATCGCAGTTCTCATACTTTTCACTCGAGCATGACGTTGCATCTCCTGCAAATTGGACTTTTGCTACAAGTCGGACTTTTCTTTGAATGATTTCATATTTCGATATTCAAAAATGGAACGTTTTCTCGTCTTTCAAAAGTGAAACTTTGATCGCATTTATTTACTATTGTACTTATATTATTTCTTATTACTAGTTGTATTATGTATTGACTAGACATTTTAGAGAGCCGCGGTCTCAACTACATTTCATTTGTTATAGTGGGATCAAAACGACATGAAGGTCGATGTATTTTCGTAAGCAGGTGCGCTCGAAGCGGTGCAGTGGAGCGTAGTGGTTAAGATCAAGGGAGGGGATCCTTATTAGCACTACCCACAGCAGTTGCAGTTTGCGATGGTCCCAACTTGATCCCAAGCTGACTTCACCATACTAGACCGAGAGCATCTGCTTACACAACTCCACAATTGTTTCATGTCGTTACGACCCGACTATAACTACCATACCTACAGAAGTAAAAGCAGCTTCATCTACTTCCGAGATAATAAGCCACAAAATAAGTATACAAAAGAAATTGGCAGCACAATTAAAAAACACCAAGCTTGGAACACACCTAACTTAGCGACCTCTTCCGCGAGGTCCTCCACGTCCACGTGGTCCACCCCTACCTCTTCCGCGTGGACCTCCACGTCCTCTCCCACGAGCACCAGCCCGAGCCCTGGCAACTTTCTTTCGAGGCTCGTCGTCAATGAGCATTGTATCAAGAGGAAGAGAGTCAGGCAGAATAATGTATCGAATGTTGTTTCCTGGAAGGAAATTATGAAGAAAGAATATTCAATTTTTTTCTGGATTCTCTTCGGTCCCCGAAGAATAGGAGAACTTTAAAATCACACTGCCATAGCCAACACAAACAGTAGTGCTAATACAAAACCTGCTACTAAAAAATAACTTGTTAGGAAGAAGTTGCAAAAGTAGCAACAGATTAAACTAAATTGGAGGTCAATTGACTTTGAAGATGAAAGCTGTTTCCTCAATCGACAATTTCTTAGACCGCTCACACCTAAAAATCGGAAAATCGAAAAAAAGGAAGGAAAAAATGAAATCTATCTAGAATTATAGGGGAAAAAACTGAAATGACGTAGCGGACTCCCTCTTCGGGAAGTATGATGACCTACTACGCCTTGAGAGACTTGCAAAAAGTAATAACGGATAGAAACTAAAGATTCCTCAGCATCATACAAGTGTGTACCAATGTTCTATGTAAGAGATAATTTCTGAAATACACAATGAGCAGAAAGATTGAAAGTAGTAGCTAAAAAAAGCTAATAATGGTTATTTTACTAGAATTCGGGCCAAATATGATGTACGTACGTGAATGTATGTACTACGTGACGACCAACTTATACAGAACTACTCCAATTTGACTAAGTTCCATCCAAAATTACGAATCAACTCATGGACAAGTTCATAACATTCAAACACATGATTGCATCAGGACTCATCCACATCTGACTCTTTCATTTACAGTCAAAATTTCTTTGAAAACCTATTCCAAGGCTCGTTAATAGAATCGAATCCAGTTATCAGAAAACTACACACTGAAAATAGCCGATAAGTACGAGTTTTGGTGTAATCGATTCAAGAAAAATTAAAAATATGTAGTAGAAGTAAAAATAGTATGGAAAATGGAACTCCAAGCAAAAAAAACATTGAAAATCAAATCAGCATAGACCGCAAAACAATTAAAGGCATCATCCCACTAACTTGAGGTGGTGCAGATTTCAGGTGGAGTATGAAATTGATTCCGTCCATTTCTTCCTATTTGCCGTAAAAAACGGCCCGGAAGATGCAGCGCCGCACAAGGCTGGTGCGCTCCAGTCAAACTCCCTGTAGAAAATAGTGCACCAGAAAGTCCGAAGCAGTATCTTCTGGTCCGGCAATTAGGAAAAAATGGACGGAATCACCCTCCTTTCCATAATCTACTATGCCGTACACGAATACTCCACATGAAATCCGTACCACCTCAGATTCGTGGAGTGATGCCTTTAAATTCAACGTCACTCAGATGCAGCAGAACACAGATTATGACTCCAGCTTATCACTTACTGGAATTTTCTCATCAAACCTGAAGTTGTTGTGAGCTGAGCATTCTTCTATCATAATCTCTAGAGAGACTTCAATAAAATGTTTAAGAATCAATATATAATATATATCAATCAATCAAATAACCTAAGATAATGATAAGTAAGCAGTTCAGATGTTTTAACTCTTACCATTAACATTAACATTAGTCTCTTCTCAATTTAAATCCCGGGAAACAAGATTTTAGCAGCGTCATTATGGAGTTGCCTCTTGACTACTCAACAGGTCCTCTCACTGTTGGGGATAATATATTTGGAGGGAGGACCCCCAACTATATTATCTCCAACACTAACAACTGCGCTCTTATTTCGATTGGACTAGTATCCATATATACCGAAACAGCAACCACTGGATAAGTAAAATCAACTGAACAGAAGAAATCTCACTTTAGCATGCGACCACTAGCTTACTCACGTTCTTCAACCTAAAAGGATGTCAAAACAAACACGGTTTTGACAAAGAAGGGGCTCTTTGTCCTCCTCAAGAACATTTCTTTGCAGTCGCACCGAATTGTGTCTCAAGTTTTATGATAACACAGTGGTTTTAACAGGAATTAATGTTTCAAAACAAGATTGAAAGATAGCAACTATTACTATGTAGAGGAACGAGCAAATAAAAAACACTTGGAAAAACACACCCTAGCATCTCAATCGTTTCCCTACTAGTGACTGACTGTTAGTAGTGGTAACTGTATGGAAGGCAAGATATACGAAAGTACATCGTCAACTTTCCGCAACTTCCATCACCTTCCAGATGAGATCTTCAGACTTACCACGAATAGACAGTGAATCGAGGTTGATAGGATCCTTGTTTTTGAGGGACATCTTCACAGAACGAAGGTGCATGTTCATCGCAACGTCAACACCAATGATACCACCCTGCACAAGCGTGCCATTCTTCAATTCAATGGTTACTGATTCATGGATAAGCTTCATTAAGAAGCGAACCAACTTCATCTTTCTGAAACCAAGTATTTGTAACAAACGTGCGAAACCTCAACTCGAAGCACTTGAGAGAACATTAAAACCAGAAAGCCCGGGCTCCCTCTTACTGGCGGCGCGCCAACAATTTTGAAAGGATCCTGATTCAGGGTGAAGGGTCAGCGCGATAACTCGTCCACGACGACACTTAACGCATTGATTAGTCCGTGGCTGCGCTCTTGTTCTGGAACTTTCGATGCGGTGAATCCTCATTGATCCATGCTTTTGGCTCGTTATTTCCCTCGTGGGACAGGTATATCCTTGGAAATGGGGCTGAAAGGCTTCCTATGACTCTGCTGGGTTCCTACGAATTTCATGTTCGTTTCATTTTAATCGTATCGACTGAGTGCAGAAAACCACAGAGGGAGATCCGCTCTCTCTAGCCAAATGTGCAATACCAACAGTTGACATCTCCAATGTCTTCCGTAAAGTGACTTCACTGTTTGTCACGTCTGGTGGGCACATTTACCCAATCCTATCGCAGCTCCGAATGGCACGAGGACAGGGAGCTGATGACGCAGCGCGAATTTACGGACGAGTTCTTTCTTCAGGCTTGGGCGCGTCGCATGACACCGCGCGCTGCTCATCACATATACGTATTCCTGCCATTTTGCTCATGTTGCTGGCACATGTTGGGGTTTTGGTCGCAGGGTTTTGTTTTTGTTGAAGTTTTTTTGTTGACTTGTACGGATTCTATGCGCCCATGCTAGTTTTGCACCCTGTTTACTTGTGGGTAGTCCGGCAAACTTTGGCCACGACCTTGCGTCTGTCTTCTGCATCTATATTGCCTTTCTTCAGACGCTGCTAGAATGGCACGTGTTTACCTGGGACGACTTCCCTTCCGCGCCCGTGAGAGCGACATTGAAAGGTTTGATCATCCCAGACTTCGAAGTCATTGGATTTCCTTAGTGTGTTAATAACTTCGTTTCAGATTTTTCCAAGGTTATGGAAGGATAACTGATATAGCAATGAAGAGAGGATTTGCGTTCATCGAATTTGAAAGTAAAAGAGATGCTGAGGATGCTGTGGATGAGCTTAATGGACGATCTATCTTGGGAGACAGGTAATTAGTTTTCTTCGTATGGACTACGATAAGTTGAAAACGAAAAACTAATGGAGAACAACCAGCCTCCGCTCGGTTCTTGCTTCGCTCGCATTGGCACCCATAGTTCTGAAGAGAGCAGTACTAGGCACCATTTGGATGTCCCACAGCAGAATAGCAATGGCTGTTTCGCTACAGAAGCACTGAATTGTAAGTAGAGACTGGAGCGGCAAAGCTCTCCTTGCGGCCATATGGTTTTGTTGACCATGGACCGCGCGAGCCACCAGCTTGAAAGGGTAACTAGTGAAGCTAGCTTGGGTCTGAGGTGAGACCATCGCAAACTGTATGAGTGGTGTTACTACTGCATAGCTCAAGCCAAATCAAATACATGGGGACTGTTTCAGGCTCTATCTGTACCACTGAAATTAAGCAATATTTGTGTCGCGGCGCGCGTGGATGTTGCTCAGCAGAGCATGAAGAAAAATCGCTTTTGATTTCGCACGTCTGCTTCTTCCTCAGCTCTTTGTAGATGTGTAAGTCAAGATGCTCACGACTCACATAATTAAAAATACCTGAAGATAATGCAGATGTACGAAAGTACAGTTAAAAAGCGCATAACATTAAAGGTCTTTTGTGAGAGGTTTGTTTCAAGTTGCTGAGGAAAAGAGTTTAAGTGGTCTAGAAGTGCTTGTAAAGGGAATGTCTTTTGCACAAAAAAAGAAAAATTTAGCTCTAAAAAGATCTCGAGTTTGAGTGGGTTTTGTGCAAGAAGAAGATTATACATTATTTAAAACTACATGAAATTTTATATATTGACTTAAGCTTTCTTTTAAATATGTTGCCAGTTGGGCGAGGTTCGACTACTGCTGCGATCAATGGTTAAACAGTATTAAAGGACAACCAAATAAATTCACAACAAGAGCGTTAAATCAAGTTCAGCAAGACTTAGGAGGATAACAGCACTCAGCGTTTGACACTAACAATAGGATGCGACAGCGTTCATCGACCTCGACGATTCTTGAAGGCAAAATACCACGAATCTGAGGTGGTGCGGATTTCAGGTGGAGTATCCGTATACGGGGTCGTAGATTATGGAGACGGGGGTAGTTTCGTTCATCTCTTCCTGCACCACTGCAAACAGCCGCATCCAGAATGCTGTTTTGTTTTGCACGACGCCATCTATTGCAACGCTCCACCCTTTGCGCCGCCTCCGCCCGGCGACTCGTCGAAAATCAATTCGGGCTGCCCCGATAGACAGTAAGGGAGGCCTCGCGTGCAAGGGTGGCGCGCTGCAATAGAAGGCATCGCAGAAAATAGCATTCAGGGGCCGGCTGCTTGCACTGATTCAGGGGGAGATGAGCGTAACCGCCCCGGTCTCCATAATCTACGACCCCGTGTGTGGGTACTCCACCTGAAATCCGTACACCCCCAGATTCGTGGTATGCTGCCTTCAATTGCTAATAATGCGTTTTAAGGGTGGTTGATCAACGGTTTAGTTTTCTTCGTATGTTGTTTAATTACTAATTAAAATGAGATTCAATTGAATTTGAAATTAAGGTTGTAAACGAACATATTCAGTGGTGAATTTATATGTGGTCAAGAAATACGAATATTCAACAAGGATTTTTTTCAGAGTGCTCGTGGAAATAGCTAAAGGACGACCTCATGGCAGCGACGTCTATCGTTATCGATCTCGATCACGCTCTCGCGACCGTCGACGCCGCAGTCGTTCCCGTTCTCGAAGCCGGGATCGGAAACGTAGCCGAAGCCCCAGGTAATGACCTTTCTGAGACCCTGTACACTAGACAAATGTGATAGGGTATAAGTGGTGCCACTCTCACATCGTTTGCTGAAGATATCGGTGATTTTCTTGAGTTTTGTTGTGCTTGTGTGTGCTTAAAATTGCACCACTTCAGTGATATATAGTCGGGCAAAGACAGTGGAACTAGAGGGTGGGATCGAGGCTTAACAATTGCCAACTTCACGTGTACTGTAGCGATGAGTGAAGCCAGTGAGAGTCTTCCCTCGACCCCAACCTCGTTTTTGATTGTACTAGAACGCTCCTAATTCTTACATTTAAGGAGAGGACGCAGTCGGTCGCGTAGCCGCAGTGGCTCTCCGAAAACACGATCTCGCGGAAGACGTGATTCGAGCCGTTCCAGAAGCCGCAGCAGGACTCCAGATAAGAAGCGTCGCTCCAGGCGCCGAAGCCGTTCGCCAAAACGCGATAAGCGGTCGCCAAAGAGTTCCCCTGAAAAGACATCAAGTAGAAGCCCGACACCGAAGAAGGAAAGAAGTGCTAGCAGATCTGCATCACCTTCTGAGGAGAAGCGGACAGAGTCTGTTTCTGAGAGAAAAAGTCGCAGCGCCTCTCCTAAAGATGACAAAAGAGATTCTTCGCTCAGCCCATCACCCAAAAAGGCGCGACGTACCAGAAGTTCTTCGAGGGAAAGCGCAGATCGTAGTTTTTCTCCTCGTCGCGACAAGTCGAGGAGTGCTAGCCCAGCAGCTGAAAAGGTAAGAGATTGCTTAGATGGTTTGATTTCTGCTGTTGAATGGTTGGCTGATGTTAATTTCAGAATGGACGCAGCAAATCATCGGAGGACAACGGGGATCGCTCAAGGTCTCGTTCGCGCAGTCGCGATGGAAGTGGGTCGGATCGCAGTCGTAGTGGAAGTCCTGAGGAAAACGGAAAACGTCGAAGATCTTCTAGTGATCGCAGTGGATCTGATCGCGATTAACTGAAAGTGAGTATTGGTGTTGCTTCCCGTTGTCAAATGATCGAGAATTCGCAGAAGCTTGGAATCCCTTTTTGTTTCGGAGTTCTAATCTCAATCCGAATTCTCGACTTATTTTGCATCTGCAATATGCCCATGGTAACGTGTTGTGTTGTTTACGTGGTTATGAAGAGTCCCTTATCTGGGTACTTCATTACTGCAAAGTCATCTGTTGTTTATTTATGTGAAATATGTTCATTCGTTTATTCATTTGCATTTTTCAGTCTATCCATTTTGTTTGAAAAGTAGCAGTGTAAGTGTTCAGTTAATTACAATACATAAATATGTTAAAGAGATTTTCCTCCTCTCTAAATGCACTATTTGAGGACGAGATCAACGACCTCACAACGATCAGCGCCCCCGCCCCATGTTCAATCGTTCCGTGGTTCAATGGTGTCCAATCGTTCAATCCACAACCAACACCAATCACAACAGACCATTCCCACGAACTCGTCTTCTTTGCAATTCGCTAGGAAAAATCAAAAACATGCAAGGACATCTACATCTGTTTGACGGTTGTTTGTAATTGTCATGTAGCGAAAGTTTCGTTTCTGCAACTTTTGCTAAGACCACAAACGCTCGATCGCAGCTTACAGTGGAGAACGTCGTTCGATTTCCATTCATTGGCCTCAATCCACCACATTACAATAACCAAATGCTCAAATACCGCACGGCCTATTCACTTGCTTCAGGTCAACTACCGATCTAAAGGCTTCAGGTTGCTGGAGGTACAATTTTCCGGTAATTTTCACATTAATGTCTTTTAGCGGCAAATTCCAGTGTTCTCAGAGCACAAAGTGCCAAATGGTCAAAGCATTTGCCTTGTCACTTCCGCCTTTTTTTAATATCTGGTAAGCTGTTCACCATACCTGCATGACTGCTTTAAATCTTAGGAGAACATGGAATGTGCGTAGCATAGCGCATACAGGTGAGACAGTCAAACCGCCCTTTGTAGAGAAATTAAAAAAAAAAACTAAGGATATATCAAAAAAAGAAAATGTTAGGGAAACATTTCTTCAATTATATGTCGCATGTATGTGGAAAGGTGGTTGTATATGGAAAGAACACAAATGGAAATTGGTAAACATACAGAAAAATTTGTTTTTCTTCATATGTCATAATTTTGTGCACACTGGGCTCATATCGAAATTCTCCCTAACACGTCGTAGTACCGGCGGTGTTGTCGCACGAACTTCTTTCTTAATTCTTACTTCTAAGTTCAGTATTGTTGCTGGGTCTCAAAAGTATAATTTGAGATATCCCACAAAAAGTAATCAATGACAGAGCTGGGATTGTGTGGAACTTCGGGCATTGTTTAAATAACAATAACAGTTTCTTGTAACAGCTAAACTCTCTGCTCATCACCCTAACGCGGCATCCTCTCTTACTTTCAAATGTGTTGAACATGAAGGTCACCCCTTACTGCACAAATTTATGCACACATTCGGTTTGACTGTCACCCTGTATATACACTGTGAAAAATGTAGATCTTCATGATCTTGCGATGAAACCGCGAGAGCGGTGCTGCTACTTGCTTCACCTCTTCCCACTCCAAAGGGAGAAGCGATATCATTCCCACTCAGTTGGTACTGCAACGGTACATTCTGACTGCTATACGTTCGTATGAAGTATTGACTGCCATACGGAGCTCAGCATCGTAGCACGTAGAATTCCGGTCTTCTCCGTTCGTTTTTCACAGAGGAAGGTACAAAGTTTCATACATTTCTTATCGTATCATAGTGGGATATTGCTAACACAATAAACTGCTTATTTTGCTTATTGTTGTTGTGTACAGTGTTGGCTTAGTATACGTTGGATTGTTACAAAAGCAACATGAAGAAGGACGCATAATAGGTACTAGTTCGGAATCGAATGTACTATTAGCATATATGTGAGATAGCTGCAAAAGTAGAAGTGAAAAAGAATATAGACATTATAAAAGCTGTGTGGTCCATGTGTTGTTACATTGAATTACAGGCTTGTGGAAGGATTGCGGGTCTTCGATTTAACACTGGATTACTTCGTTACTTTCGTTGTTTATGGGTGGGAAAAAGTAGGTTTTTGAAAACACCACGTAAGAGCAGAAAGTGAACCAAAATTCTCTCAGTGAAGGGAAGTCTGGCGAAGCATAAGTGACAATTTAGTGCAGAAATAAGCAGTAAGCAGTTTAGCACAAACATCGAACTTAGTTCTATGATTTGTTGAGTTAGGATGAGGGAAGAAATTTGTATTCATATAAGATGCTCAACTAGCAATCAACAATCTTCTCTTTCTTGGATCTATAATATAAAGTAATCTAACAATCCTGTTTGTATGGATTTAGTGTCTTCATTGGTTGGTGACATTTATCCTGATCAATTGTTACATATTCTGTTTTCTTTATGGTAGAAACTGCAGAACCTCCTTCACAGAACTACGGTGAAGAGCACCGAAAGGAGTTAACAGGTCATGTGGTTCTGCTTGAAAATTTTATGTTGCCTCGTTACAATTTGTCACTGTCACAACGAAAACGTCCTTACGTTTTGCCATGTTCAGCGCCGGTAGCGCCGCACATGCTAGACAGGCACTTATTTTTTCTCACGTGGACCAGTTCTGAGAGCGATGTTTAGGAATCCCACATCTGGCTGGCCAGTGGAATTAAGTCGAGTGATAAATGCAGTGAATGCAGCGGTTGCAAGGCAGCGAAATATCTCAATAAATTATCTTTGTGAGTGGAGAGGCACTTGATGTTTTAAGTACGTCAAGAACATGTCGGTCTGTAGGATTTTAAAGAACATATCCACGACAAGCCCCAGAATCAAAAGGCATCTACAGGAAGGATATCTTTATGCTTCATGAAAAACTAGAATACTTATAAACGAAATGAGACAATGTTATATTCGTAAACAGATGGTATAGTATTGGGATTAAAACATTCTGAACAACACCTGGAGAAGTAAACTACGTTGCTGAAATCTATAAAGGTTAGTATACGCTATAGAAAGCGAACGCTACGCTAGTTCTTGGGTTCGAAAGGAATATGTGTGGCAGAGAGTGGGAATGCAATCGAGCACTGTGATCGACTGTTTGGACGTCCACTATCGCATGACATTCGGATGTTGCGTGACAGCGTTAACTCTGTTCATACTCAGTAAGCGATTCAACCATCATCTTCGCGTATAAGCGAATCTTGTTTGCGAGCAAATATTAACTGCACGCAGACGCCCAAACATCGAAGCTGGAAAATGAGGTGACACAATTTTGTGCAAAATTTCTTTTGCTTTCCCCAAGCCAATAAGATATCATGTGAACACGGGAAATTGATACTAAAGAGCAATTTATTACGGATGCAAGATGCTGACTTAAAAAAAAAAAACTAGATTATCGCCTGTACAAGATTCTGTAGTAAATATAGCAACTCGCACAACATATAACTTAGCCGAGTAGTGAGATCTCAGGAACTAAAAGAGTGTTAAGTTCTAGTTTAAAAAAAACAATTACGAAAACCGCATGGTATCGTGAATGAATTGACAAACTGCCTGAAATGAGAGGAACGAGAGTCGAGACACTGGAGTGTTTGCGATAAGACATAAGTGGAATGACGTGCTTAGAAATCGGCATCAAGTTGGAACTGACGCTCGCCTTCGCTTGCCAAGACTCCAGGTCGTTGGTACTCGGAAACCTTAAGCGAAAGACTTCCAAATGGAGACGCAAACAACGCACAATTTTGCCCACCTTCTTTTCAAAGAAATTGGTTTTCCCATCTATTGAGATGTTTTCCATGAAGTCAAATGGATTCTTCGACTTGTACAACTGCAAAGGTCACAGCACTATTCAGCTGCAGAACTAGAGTAAAACTCGTAACTGAACAAGTACTAACCTTCTCACAACCTAACTCGACCAGCAAATGATCGGCGACGAATTCAATATACTGCGACATTAGACGACAATTCATTCCAATCATGTCCACTGGCAGAGACTCGGTCAAAAATTCCTAGAAGCAAAGATTTCATGTTGGGTAGATCTTCTTTTTTAGCTCCTCACTTGTGTGGAGCAAAAATTAATTTAGTAATTACTCGCATATCCAGAGGACATCGATTCAGTTTCTACCGTCTCATGACCATGTCAGCACGATGAATGTTAATACATCACGTATCACATCGACCATAAATTTCAAGAGCGAAAAGGGAGCGATAATTTATCAATCAATTATATATCACCCAGTGGATCAAAACATGAAACGCGCGGATGTCCCTTGACGAATTGAACTTCCAAATCAAATAATAATTAATTTTATCATGACTGCAAATTTTCATCTTCTATATATTACCTACTGAAAACTTGTCTCCATGTTAATAAACGATAACAAAGACAGAGTCTGTGAACAGCGTCTTCTTGGATGACTGGCGACCATATCAACTATCTCATCTTTTCTGCCAAGATTTTTGATCATTAGATCCTTCCCCGCGCGATCCACATCACTTCTCTGATATGAAGGAGGATATACTTATATGTTTCCACTCCACACAAATACTCGCAACGTTCTTCTCACTCAAACGTTCATGATCGATTTTTGCATTAAAATGTCTGGCGTTAGTCAATTCGCTGGGGATGCGCCAACGCATTCACTTCAGCACAGAATCGTCTGAATTTTATGAACACGTATCTGGCGCATATAATGACTTGTGGGGCTAGCCGATATATCAAGTCAACGTTTTTATCCTACAAGACAAGTCTGGTGCCAATTTATCCTGACTGCGTTACACCCGCTTACGACCACACTACATTGAAAACGCGCCATCTTGTCCGATCTCGCCAGTTAAGCAACGTTGGGTTTGCATCGTACTGGGGATCTTGTATGGCTCGACAGTTTCGTTCCCAAATTTCCCGTCTGAAAATGGTTTTAGGTCTCTGGTGCTATGCATATCCCATCAAACGTGTCCTCTCTCCCTGCTAAACCTCAATATCACTCTAAGTACACTACCCAAGAACTCCAAAAGCACTGACTTGACGATGACCCCACATGGAGGTAGAATTTCCCTGTGCGCCCACTTCGTCTGCAATTCCTCAAGTGAACATCCCGCACTACAGCATCAAGCGACAATTTGTTTGTAACAGAGTCTGTGATAGGCAATCTCTATCGGAATGTTGAGTTGTTTGTCCATTCGGTAAAACTGGAGATTGCACAAAGATAGAAGTAATCAGGTATAATGAGCGAAGAGCATTCTGCTGGTAAAAGGAAACACGATAACGCCATCAAGGCGCCACAAGAATGAGAAACATGATGAAAATGGGTTTGAAATAATGTGCACGCTATTGGCACACGAGAAAGAAATATCTGCTACGAAGGCTTTGAGAGCATTCTGGACTTCTGTCAGGAAACCATTCATGAATATCAGAAATGAGACCCTATCAATTACGGGTGAATTTATACCTTTTGTAATCTTCTGTGAGCTATAAGACTGTCCCACATGCAGTTCATGAGCACTATCCAGACACCAGCACTTCTGGATACTGCACTGTGCGTAGATCACAGTCGCCTTAGATGACAATCTACAAGAACACGATGGTTCACCTGAACCCGCTGCTACTGGGTGAGACTCGTCAGTTTGTTCCCTTCCGAAAGTGAAGGGTTTCGGGGCACCGGCTCCGACTATCGCATCTATGTTTCTTGCGTAATGTACTTAGAATGATATCGAGGCTTAGTAAGGAGAGAGGAAGAATTTCATGGGATATGCATAGCATCAAAGACCTCGAACCATTTCATGCCTTTGATAAAGACGAAATCGAAACGTTAGGTCAATAATAAAGTTTCACCAAAACCTCGTTGGCATAACAAGATAACATAAATACAGTTCTCCACGCAAGCTTACTTTAAAGGAATACCTATGCAACACCATGTAGTACTTTCAACGAAAAAAAAAGAACCGGAAATAGCCTGAGACGCGGCTTCTCCTGGCGTTTTATAAACAGATTAGTAATCGGGTTGATAATCCACTATTTTCAATAATTGCTACAATGTGATAGCTGTAATATTATGAATGTTCAAATGGGAAAGCAATTTGACAGTGAAGAACGATTTTTGTGTTGTCATCAGATAGCGACTAGGACAGTTTGGGTGTGCAATTTAATTACATGTGTATGAATACCTACTTAAAGGCATCACTCCACGAATCTGAGGGGTGCAGATTTCGGGTGGAGTATTCGTATACGGGATGGGAGACTATGGAGAGGGGGGTGATTCTGTCCATTTCTTCCTAATTGCCGTGAAAAACGGCCCGGAAGATGCGGCGCCGCACAAGGCTGGCGCGCTCCAGTCGAACTCCTTGTAGAAAATAATGCGCCGAAACGAATGAAGCCGTATCTTCCGGGCCGTTTTTTTTTACGGCAATTAGGAAGAAATGGACGGAATCACCCCCTATCCATGGTCTCCCATCCCGTATACGAATACTCCACCTGAAATCTGTACCACCTCAGATTCATGGAGTGATGCCTTTAACTACAGATATGAGTGAGCCTTAAAGAACTAAAACAGGACACCTAAAGGATTATAAGATACTCAAATAGTCCTAATTTACTTGACTAGTTAACAGTACAACCGCATGTATGAGTACCGAGAATATTTGACTGAACCTGTTCAATTGCTACAGCATCCTTAATGATCGAATGAATTCGTTCCTGTGAAAGCTTGTTCTTAATGTGCGAGTACATAAGGCATGCGAAGTCTCGATGAAGCCCTTCATCCCTGTAATAAGCATGCATGGCTGAACATCGACAAGTCAGTCAAGTGGTGTTGAACGGACCTAGAAATAAGCTCATTCGAGTGAGTCAAACCGGGCATGAGGCCGCGCTTCTTCAACCAAAAAATAGCGGCAAACGAGCCTGAGAAGAAGATCCCTGCAAAAAGGTTCCAATTCCTTGTAAACCCTTGAGCGAATTCGAACAGAAAACATCTTCAGAAAAAAAACAAGAATGCTCGAACTGCAAGAAAAGCCGCTTACCTTCCACTGCTGCAAAAGCAATTACACGCTCGGCAAAACATGCCTCATGGTCCGCAATCCATTTCAGCGCCCAATCGGCTTTCTTTGCGATGCATGGGAACTCAAAAATCGCGTTGAACAAGCGGTTTCTGGTAAAAAGAGAATAGATCTCCTAGTAGAACACGTAGAATTCAAAACATTCTGCCGCACTTTTCTTTCTCGTCTCTAATGTAGGTCTCGATCAGTTTACTGTACATTTCCGAATGGATGTTTTCAATTGCAATTTGAAATCCGTAGAAGAAACGGGCCTCCGGAACCTGCACTTCTTGAGAGAAACGTTCAACCTGAAGAAATTGAGTAGCACACAAGCAATACATACATGAGCATAGCAAAATAACATTTAACATCCATTCTGGATCTTTAAAAGCATAAGTAGTCAAACCAACTAGATTTTCGTTCACAATGCCATCAGAAGCAGCAAAAAATGCTAGGACTCGAGAAATAAAGAAACGTTCATTGTCATTCATTTTCTCCCAGTCAGGCATATCCTTCCCAAGATCAACCTGGAACTACATCATTGAATGAAAAACATTGCGCTGAAGGCGATTTATCGCACCTCCTCAACGGTCCAGAATGATGCAACAGCTTTCTTGTAAAATGCCCAGATATCGTGGTGCTTTAGGGGGAAGATTACGAAGCGTTGAGGATTTTCCATGAGAAGCGGCTCTTCTTGTTCACTTGGATGGACTGACATCTAAAAAAGCGACTACACTCTGCCTCGCCACCTTGAACTCCAACAAGTATTATAACCCCTGTGCCCCAACAAGTCCTATAACTGTCAGACTCTACATGAGGAAGTGAAACTTGCTATCATTTCCATATCTGACCAAATTTTCCGATAAACCTCTAGATATACCTTTGTAACTTCTTGCGGGAGCTTTTCCTCTTTACCATGGACGCCACTCTGCAACACCCAGATTTATTAAGTGACGAATATGAGTAGAGGCTTAACACTGACCACGTTTTCCTTGTTTCCCGTTCCGTTGTTAACCTGGATCTCTCCGAGAGTCATTGTTCCTCGAGGTGTTACAGTTAGTACCTAAACAGATCTTCAATCACTCCGTCAACACTGACCAGCAGCGAACGAGAACACTGTCAAGCGACTATACCCACGACAAAAATGGAAATGAGCTCACAACAATGTGACGTAGGCGGGGCAGAACATCGGCGAAATATTATTGCGAAATCTCCCCGCTCGAATTCAAATATTGCGCGCGCGTTCGCTGGTCCAGCGCCGCGGCATCGATTCGTAAAAACTACCTTATCAAATGCATCATCAACGGTGGTTTCTTCTACCGCCATAGGAGTCGCAGCGATTTACGTATGTGAATTCAGATCTTTGACCGCAGCTCTTATCAAAATTCAGAGCTTTGTCGCTGATGCAATAACATCGTAAAGGAGTTACGACTTACTTCCTGATGCAGTCGTTTTGCCTTTGAGGAGATAGTTTGCTGCAGCACACTACGTCGCTTTTGTCATCCCTATCATGATGGCTTTGATTTTCCAGGCTCTAACGAAGGCGATAACGCCGAAACGTTAGCTGTTGTTTAATAAAGAAAAATACCAATCTTGGGTACGGCTCAAGAAAATCAATTAAAATCCCTACCGTGGGCTATTTTTCGGTTGGAAACACCATTTCGGGCCTTTTCGCATATAACGCAGGAGATTCTAAGGACTCTCCTTCAGAAGGCGTTCTATGGTCACTCGATAAGTTCCTGTACTTGCTTCCCTTCATGTTCGTTTTCTGATCGAAAAATCTCGGTAACTTTTGTTCTTATCGTTGATTCTTGGGTCCTTGATTAGTCAGTAGTGGTTCTTTGATGCGTCTATCCTTCGCAAATAACATACAAACGAGCAAAACATCAACCATTTGTTAAAGAAGGAAAGATAAAAACTGAGCACATTCACTACACTCGGGTCAAAACCACTTGAACCTTGGTGCTGTTGCGTAACCGGCGCGGTGGAGATAGCATTTCCGATTGATTTCTCGCCAGTTCTACTCATCGGTGTTGTCAGAGTGGACTCAGAGATGTTCATTCCCAACCGCTCAATAATCCACTCTTCGTGCGCACCAAACTTTAGGTCGTTTTGATCCGATTGTAGAGTATTATAGAGTAGTGGCCGAAACGTCATTAACCATTGATTTCATCTAACCTGACTATTACAAGGTTGTATCCTTGTTTAGATAGTACTGTGAGAGAGAAGAATAAACTGAATTACAAAAACATTCAGTATGAGTAAAGACTAAGTAATTTTATGCTTTACAATCTTAATCAATTCAGGTGGGAAAGTGTTGCAATATCGTGGCTTGCTCTTGCTCGGTTCTGCAGGATGACAGCTATAATTTAAAGGCATCACTCCACGAATCTGAGGTGGTACGGATTTCAGGTGGAGTATTCCTATACGGGATAGTATATTATGGAGAGGTAGTGATTCGGTCCATTTCTTCCTAATTGCCGTAAAAAACGGTCCGGAAGATGCGGCGCGTGCACAAGACTGGCGCGCTCCAATCGAACTCGTTGTAGAAAATGGCGTGCCGGATCGCTCGAAGCCGTATCGTCCGGGCCGTTTCTTACGGCAATTAGGAAGAAATGGACGGAATCACCCTTCTCTCCATAATCTATGATCCCGTATACGAATACTCCACCTGAAACCACCTCAGTTTCGTGGGGTGGTGCCTTTAAACTGGCTGGCGGATGTGAGTGCAACAATCAGGATCAGGACGCTGCTGACATAGTTAATTCTTGTAGTGATCATCTCATGGGTTTGATCATGGTCTTTTGATGTGACAAGACAGAAAGTTATTGCCGGAAACACCATTACTTCACTCACTTTCCCAATTGCAGTAAACGAAATAATCGAAATACATATTTGGATTTTGGAGCTGTCTTCTCCAACGGTGTTCTTGGCAGACTCTTCCAATGACATCGAGTCGTGGTGTAGGTGGCGCAATACAGTGACGATGTCACATTTATAGGGTGGAGAGCAGCTCGCAAATAAGCAGAAGTCCCAGGTAGCGGATAGGGAGATAACCACGGACCAAAGTTTTCCACTTGCCCTAAGACTCAGGTGGATTCAGAGGAAGAGGTCCTTGCTTCCGCTGTGCCAGGATTGACTCGAAACCCCTTCATTGGTCCCGCCGAAAGCCTACAACCGGAGTCGCCTTCACTTTGTCCATCAGGGAGGATGCACCGGGCTTCCAAAAAATCTGTGGGACTGGCCACATCAGCGCTACGAAGGACGGGATTGCTTGAGTCATCTAGGCCACCGACAGGGAATGGGACTAACGTGATAATTTTTACATACAAAGGACGTGCGCTCGCATCGGAAGTGGTCATTGAAGATCAGATGGTGTGAGCAAGGAAAATTAAGTAGTAATTCATTGGACTGATGGAGACGAATGGACGCCACCCACAAAATGCCATATGTGACAGTGGAGAAGAACTGTTCCTGGGAGAATGCAACGGTAGAGAAATTGGTAGTGTCCCCGTCGTCAACACGAGTGTGACAATCAACGTGGATTCTTTCGAACAACTGGCGACCCCTGTCTGCAAATGAGAAGATGCAATTCAACGCCAGCTTTGACTATCACCATCGCATAGGTTCTCGACATCAAGTTACGATGAAAATGGAGTCGAAGCCTTTTTATATGGACGTGAAGAAGTTTTACAGAGGAGATCGTACCTTCTACAAAGTCGTCGTTGGTGATTTCAATGCCCAGAAGAAAGCTCGCGGCGACTAAGATCACCCATTCGCAATTTCAGAAGTCTCTTCTCTACGTTGATTGTGGGAATAGTTTATGCAGGATACTATAATGGAAATGATCACATCATCGTCAGTGAAAAGTTTCTGATGTCACTGCTGTATCACATTTCTATACGGGATCGTACCATCGCCTCCTTTAAATCAACAGCTAATTCGAGATCAGTGAAAGAATTGAGCAGTTTTCACTTCAGGGACTGCCGGCAGAGCCCAAAACAAGTGGTAGGCTGATGAAGCGAGGCCTGTGGAATAGAGTGGATAAGGCACGACCACATACCACTTCCCCCTCTCGCCGCCAACTTGGGGCTCTGAGTTGAGAGATGGTGCACCATTCATCCTGTTCTGCAGACCTCTCCCCATCCGACAACCACTTGTCCCGAAGTTTTAACCATTCTCAGATGCACAAATTGTCCATTGGTATTATCATCTAGCGACAGTGGTCACTTATCGTGACCTCACTGCAACTCAAGTAGTTTGTGGGCGTGGCCCGCTTATTATAGCCGTTGCTTGGTGTGCTCTAACATCTACGCCTTGGTTGGTACGGCGCCGTCGTCTCTACTCTATAGTAAATATATTCCACTGCGCCACCGACGGTCTGTTCAATTGGGATACTAAAACCCTAAACCTCTAGTCACCCGCTCTAGTCTTGTGCACCGGCTAAAACAAACCAATACTCCAGCGTCAAAGAGTGATATCTCTGAGGCCAGGCAAAGAGACTCGCTCATTAATAAAGAGCACAAGGGTCAAAGGCGTAGAATCAATTGATCCATCTCAATTTTGGGAACGCTCCCGTACAAAGTACCTGGAGCTAAATCTCTGAAATAAATCAGAGTAAC
Source organism: Necator americanus (assembly GCF_031761385.1). Lineage (NCBI taxonomy): Eukaryota > Metazoa > Nematoda > Chromadorea > Rhabditida > Ancylostomatidae > Necator > Necator americanus. Next base: position 25,422,752 of record NC_087372.1, on the reverse strand, counting down.
TCACCTCAGTTGTGAGTAATTTTCTTCCGTACACAGCATCTGGAGCTAAATCTCTGACTAATCACAGCAGAGGTAATTTTGGAAAGTCTAGTCAACAAAAAAGATATGGCTCTTCATTTCCACAAAATACCAATCGTGTTGAGCGCACCAACGCTCAAAAATCTTGTCTCCAGATACAAGGAGTCCACAACAAAAGCAGACTATCGTACTGCAAACGAATAAAATTACGACAAATGTAGGTCAGGAATTACCCTCGCACAAAGCGGTATTAGACAGGCCAGAGAAGGCAGAGAAAATCTGCAAAGATTATGCAATGAAATAAGAAACGAGTATCATGCTATGTAATAACGCGCTTATTCCGTGTGTGTGTGTGTGTGTGTGTGTGTGTGTGTGTGTGTGTGTGTGTGTGTGTGTGTGTGTGTGTGTGTGTGTGTGTGTGTGTATGTATGTATGTGTGTGTGTGTGTGTGTGTTTTTGTCTCTGTGTCACGAAAGTACTCCATAATGATGCAAAACTCTTTACCGGTGAGGTGCTGAACTATCGACGTGCACCTGATAGGCAAACACTCTATCTTTTCACCATCGCCCAAAGCTATGTAGTCATCTATGTTGGCTTTGATAAGGCAAGTTAGTTTCTCTCATATGTTAGTGAGGGTAAATAAACTTTTATGTTAATGTATGCTCCCAAATTTGCAAACTGTCATGCTGTATAATAACGGGCTTATTCTGTCACGTGTGTACGTCTGTGTATGTGTGTGTCTCAGTCAAGAAATTCCAAAAAGAGAGGGAGAGGGATACTATGGCGTCGGTTTGGTGCGCTAGAGCCTCAACGCGGTAAAATTGGGTGAGACGGGTCCTATTGCGTCGAATTTGTGCCCCGGAGTCGGATAGCTGTAAAATGGGGTGAGACTGGTCCCACGGGGTCGAAATGATGCGCCGGTGCCATAAAGCTATAGAGAGGGAAGAGACGGGTTTCACTGCGTCGGATTGGTGCGCGAGATCCACAACGCGGTAGAATGGGTTTCTGTGGTTCCTTCGCATATGTATTTCCCAACATATCTCCTCATGCTGGGAGAAACCATAAAATCTTTCATCTATGCTTAAATTTTCGGGTAAAAAAATTTGAAGAAAGCGTTGCTAGAAAACAGCAATTATAATTTTTCAAAAAAAGTCGCTACTGTCATTTCTGTTATTTCTTATTGATCGGTGAAGGCGAGCGAAACAAACACCAAGACAAGCCTGAAGTCCGGCTTTGGCCGGACGTTCAGGCTGGTAAAGTATAAAGGATAAAAATTCTGGCGTTAATCAACCCGCTTGGGATGCGCCCCCACGTTCGCTTCAATTCTGAATCGTTTGAGGTTCACGAACGTGTAACTTGCCTATACAATGACTTGCGGTGGTTAGCCGATGGATCAATTCAGTGTTTTTATCCTCCCAGACAAGTATGGTACCAATTTATCGACCCCGGAGGGATGATGGACATGGTGAGTACTAGGGCAGATTCGAACCTCCGATCGATCGTGCTTCCTGCACGATCGATCGGAGGTTCGAATCATATAATATAATGAAATAAGAGACGAGCATAGAAATTGCAAAAATGAATCCGAGAAGAAAGATTTAATGCTCGAAATAGAGCGAATTGAGGATGAATCTTGGTTGCAAAAAGCGATTGCAGGGGCGAATGGCCTTATATTTATGCTAACTGCTCGATTAGACGAAAGCAGATACATTTTGGACAAAATGTTGTAAAACTACTCTCTGTACTGGGGGTGAAAACCGAAATTCACATGAGGTAGAAAACCAAATCACACAAAATGATGACGGCAAACAAAATAACAACCATAATGAGAGTGAACCGAGCACTTCAATCAGGGTCGCAAAATTCAGTCGATTCGGAACAGAATCAAACAGAAAATTTCTGTTATCGATCAATTAATTCTCCCCAAGCATCTCTACCGAAATTTCACGAAGATGCTGAAGAGTTCGGCGAAAACTGAACGATTTTCGAGACAATAGTTCACGAAAGGAAAGAGCTAGATGGTATAGAAAAAAATACGGCTACTCAAAGAAAGCTTGAGAGGCAGAGCTCAGACTGCCATAGAAGGCATAAAACTAATTCCAGAAAACTACAACTGGATCATAAAAACATTGCAGGAAACATACCACAAATAAGTCTCAAATAAGCCAAAAACTTGTTAATATGAGACCAGCAAACAACTCCGTAGATAGTTGTTCAGCTGTTTTTGATCAAATTCAAGTCTTGGTCAACCAAATGATATCGACAGGATATGATGTGCGAAATACCTCTGACCCTGGGGCCGCGTATACGAGTCTGATTGCCACCTGCACGTGGTGGCCCTGCGTTTAACTAAACGTAATCAGGCGTTCGAGTGTACGCATTGGGAACGTACGAGCTATATAACCCGCACTGTTACATGGCGAAAGATTCCTATACATTGCAAAAAGGTGTTGTCGTTGTTGGTTGCTGTTCGAGTCCCATCTTCGCATTTGCGTCGATTCCGAAAATGACCACCTGCTGGCTTGGTGTTCTAGACCTCAACGCATTGAGTTCGTCGTGGAAGGCTTAAACAGATGCCAGCTTGGAATCCAAAGGAATGTAAATGGAATGTTGATGGAAATTCGTTCAGCATTTTTCGTCCTCCAGACCTGCCAAGGCGGGGGAAAAGGCGTGGGAGGACAAGAACCCGCGGAAACCCTATGCTTTACTGAAATAGTATAGCGGCAAAATGAAAAGATGTTCTCCTGTCCTCAACACTGCCAAAGGAGTAGCTGTCGGTGTGGCTACCCTTCCAATTTGGAGGGACCACATCAAGACCTTGCTGAACTGGGACACGCCGTCAGCTCCTGAACTCGAGCACGTTCATAGGCCGACATATGCCCTTGGCGAGGAGCTACCGACCGAGCCGGAGGTTCTAGTCTGTATCCAAAAAATGAAGAATGGAAGATCTGGTGGGGACGACGGGATTAGCGTAGAAATGCTGAAACATCACCCTCCGTCTGGGATTCGTGAGATGACAAAGATCATCCGTTCAATATGGGCTGACGAAAGGATGCCTGATTCGTGGAGACACGCTATCATAATTCCCCTCCACAAGAAGTTATCCGTCACGGATCCTAGAGACCGACTCATTAAACATCGCGAAGAAACAACGCGCGACGAGCAAGCTGGCTTTCGTTCTGGCCGATCTACGATTGATCAGGCGTTCATCGTCAGGAGAGTGATCGAAGTGATGGCAGCGGTACTCGAAGCCACTGCAATTAGTGTTTCTGGACTTTGAGGCTACGTTCGACTCTCCTTACTGAGGCCGTCTTCTCAACGCGCTCCGCGCCGATGGAGTACCAGGAAAGTTCGTTCGCTTGCTTGATGACATGAATCAGCGAAGAACTGCTGCAGTTCCAACACCAGCCGGATGTACAACACCACTTGAGGTGGAACAAGACAAAGGGCAGTGGCAGGACCCATCCTGTTCAATTTCGCCATCGACGACATTATGCGAAGAACAATAGATCAGTGTCCTGCCGATATCATTCTAGCACCATCAGGACACTCTTTGACCGATCTCGAGTACGCTGACGATGCTGTTATATTTGCGGAAAGCAGTACGAAACTTCAACATGTTGTCAACCTTGTGTCGAAGCTGGCTGCACCCTATGGACTACGTCTACGCCCTGATAAATGCAAGCAGATGTGGATCTCTTCGAGACCTCGAACGGGAATTAGCGTGGACGGACAACCGATAGAACTCGTCGATGAGTTCTGTTACCTGGGCTGTACGCTGAAGAACAACAGCAGCTACGAGAGAGATGTTCAGCAAAGATGCGCTAAGACCACTTCTTCATTTAACTCCTTAACAAAATGCCTGTGACTCGACTCGACTCCCATTACCAACGAAGTCAAGCTGCGAGTCTACCTATCCGCAATTCGCTCCATCATTATGCACGGATCGGAGACTTGGGCAGCACCATCTACGGTGATAGAAAGGCTTGATTGCACGGAACGAAGGCTGCTTAGATGGCTACCTGGTTCTTTTTGGCCTAGGATATGCCACTATGAAAATCTTTACGCAGAAATTGATGTGGTATACCGGTGGATGACACGTGGAAGATATCAACATCTTGCACCGCCATCGAAACTGGCTATAGTAAATCGTCTTCTCTTCTTCGGTAATATATTAAGGAGACCGGCAGTATTAAACTTATATTAAGGAGGCTTCCTCAACTAGTTCTGAGTTTGCTGGGTTCGAACTGAAAGAAGCCACCTGGCCTGAAGACCTGAAGTTCTGGACTGAGGTGGTGAAAGAGGACCTGAGAACAAGCGGCGTGGATAGGCAGTTCAGGCGAGACGTAAGGTTTCGCAGAATATGGAATCGCGACGAATGGATTGATTCTGTGCAAGCTCTCGCAGAAGATCGAGAAGGTTGGGCAGAGCTGTGTTCAAGGACGGCACATCTCGGCGAAGATGCGGGTAATAGCGTCAGGGATGAGATCAGCCCGCCAATTAAGTAAGTAAGTCACCTCTGACTCAACATGGTGCAAAACCATCATAGCTAAATTCCTACAGGACATCATAAAACCTGTTCTGATATCTGGCCAAACACTCGAGCGACAAACAGTCGAAGACGTTCTGGCGCATATTGAGAAAGAAGTTGCCGCAAAAGGTTATGACGAAAACAGATTGGGTCACTCAATGAACAATAAAGTGAGTACTTCAAAAGTGAATTAAGAAGAGAAGAGTCGGCCCAAAATAATAAAAGATAACAGATTCTGGAAATGCTGTTCACCTAACCATAGCAGCTTTGATTGTCTGAAACCAGACTCCTTCCAGAGCGGACAAAAGCATCATCGTAATTTATGCTTTAAAGAGGAAACAAAGCAACGAAGAAAACAGATGCCAGCTTGGAATCCAAAGGAACGTAAATGGTCAGAATAACACAAGACCGACATACGCACCGAATCGCGACCGGAAAAATCCGCCAAATCACAACGACAGAAGAAAAGTAACGTCGAAGAATAGTAACACGGCACACTGAAAAATTACTCTCGGACACACAACCAACAAATAACGGAACCCAGGTAGCGAAGGGGACATTTGGAATTGCAATAGAAAGAATTTGAGAAAGTGCTTTGCTTGAGTTCTCCGATCTGGAGCACAGAAAACGGTGATTGTAGGATCACTAGCCGAACGTTTTGGTCCACCTCGAGAAAGAACTGAAATCTGCACAATGTTCAGAATAGGTGGACATATTGAGTGGTTCAAATGTCAAATAGTACATATGAGAATTGGCACGGCCTACGGTGATGTGATTAACATGAAAATACAGACTAAATCTGTGATGACAGACGGGTTTCCAAGTGTGAACCTGAGCGCAGTCGACATCGAATTTCTCAAAGAAAATAACATTTGCCTGGCAAACACAAAGCTTAGAGGAGATCACCAAACCCCACATATTTTAGTGGGGTTGGAATACTATCATGATCTAGTAACTCCTTCTAACATGGAATTTCTAACATGGTGAAGACTCTCAGTGGTCTACATACATAACCGTATTTGGACCTGTAATTTACAGAAAAGGAGCTGTTGGTGCAAAGAGCAAAGAAGATAATCTGTGCTACGGACTCACTGCTGTACATGAGAACAGCGAACAAGAGATTTTGAAAAAAAAATGTTCGAACTCGAAGGTCTTGGTATATCAGCACAAAAATGTCAAAAAGACGACATAATCCACAAATACCTTGACGAATATTCAAAGAGAATTTCGTTCGAACAAGGACGCATAATTGCTCCATTTCCTTTGAAAGAAAACATTCCTGAACTTGAGAATAACTACGCTGTAGTTATTCGCCGCCTGGAGTCATTGCAAAAGATGCTCCAGCAAAACCACTTACAACGTGAATGGTACAACAAAATCCTCAAAAATTACGAGGAAGCCGAAGTTATCGAGCATTTCGAAAACGCTGAAGCTAGCGCTGTAGGAGTCTACTACATGCCGCATTCAGCCGTTTGGAAAGCAAACAAGAAAACGCCTTGGAGAATAGTTTTTGATGCTTCCTCAAAACGAAAGGGAAAGCTATCGTTAAATGACGTGATCCACAAAGGAGAGTCATTCATTAACAAAATTCACGAAATTTTGTTAGCATAAAGATGCAATAAAGTCATTCTGATTTGCGACATTGAAGCCGCCTTTACTCAAACCCACTTAGTCCCCTTCAGACAGATTGTGCAGATTTTCGTGGCTGAACAACATGAACCTACCACCGATCAGAGATAACCTGGCATATTTCAGGTTTAAAAGACTCCCTTTCGGAGTAACAGCATCTCCAAGCATTCTCAAAATGTGCTTGACGTCATTCTTGAACAGCCAAAACATGGATCTCGCCGCTAAAATTGCCAAGAACCTATACGTAGATAATATCATGATGACTGTCGACACTGTAGAGGAAGCCCTACAAAAGTATCGAAAATTTAAGATACTATTCGCGAAAGTCGGTATGAATTTGAGGGGATACATATCAAATTCAAATGGGGTCAACTCTCAAATACCGATTCGTGATAGAATGGAAAATGGTACTTTAAAATTTCTGGGTGTCGACTACAATGCAATCCGAGATAATTTCAAAGTTATGACACATTTCCGACCAGTGAGTCAACTGACAAAAAAAGGAAATCGTGAGTCAAATAAACTCGGTTTATGATCCTACCGGGCTCGCTGGACCTCTACTTGTCAAACTTAAAGCAATGATGAGAGAAGTGTTTGAACACAAAGATCTATTAGGGTGTTCGGAAAGTATCTGCCGAAAATTTCGCAGTAGCGCAGATTTTTCGAGATGTTCTGGAAGCTCCCGTTTTAAATATATTATATAAGGACACTACCGCTTGTATACACACAACATATCTGGCTCCCTCTTCCTTGCCCATTTCATCCTATAATGCCGAACATTCCACCATTATTCGACACGTACTCCTTTACGAGTTCGAATCTGGCCACTCCGCTGCTGAAGCCCATCGAAACTTAAGTCAAGTATTCAGCACTGAAGCCCCTTCTGAGCGGTCTGTGCGCGCCTGGTTCCAGCGCTTCAAAGGCGGAAACAAGAAACACGAAGATGAGCGCCTCGCTCTGGTCGACCGACTGCAATATCGTTCGACGAACTGGAGAATCTGGCGAAGCAGCATCCATATGAAGGTGTGCGGTATTTTGCTGCCAGTCTTGGCTGTTCCACCGTGAGCAATAGACTGCGGTCTCTCGGGATGGTGAAAAAGCTCGGTCAGTGGCTCCCACATGCATTAAGCGACGGCAACCGCCAAAGATGCGTGGACATCTGCACTCAGCTGCTCTCCAAAAGCCACAGATTCGACTGGCTGGACACCATTGTCACTAGAGATGAAAAATGGATCCTCTATGGCACCCATACCCACAAACATGCGTGGTGCGCTGGCGATGAAATGCCGGATCCTTTCGTGAAAGGTGAAATCCATGAGATGAAGGTCATGCTGAGCGTCTGGTGGGGAGTTCATGGAATCTACCGTTTCGAACTGCTGCCGGACAATACGACAGTTACTGCCTAGGTCTACTGCGCTCAACTGAAAAGACTGGCAGACAAGATCCGCAAGGTGCACCCGAAGCTCGACAACGTTCGCCTGCTGCACGATAACGCGCGCCCTCGCATCGCGAAGAAGACTTTCCAGAAAATTCTGAGGCTCGGATGGGAAGTTCTACAACACCCACCGTACAGCCCGGACCTAATCGATGCCACCACAGAAGTGGCCAGCACAAAAGAGGTATAAACGTCATTGCTAAAAATAAGAAAAGAAAAAGACTCAGAATGATCTTATGAATTTGACGCGATTCTTCACACTCAACAAAGCCTTGCGAACTACGGTAGCAGTTGGAAAAGTTCACATGCAGTGGTCATTATCTTAAAAAAAAGTAGATCTACTGGTATAAGTCTCAGAAAAATCATTTTGATTCTGGTAGCGAAATAACATAATCAGATATGGAACTCGCCGAAGAAATTCTGATAACCACCGAACAAAGTCATTATAAGTCATTATACACTCGAGGATCTTACGAAGCAATTTCGTGACAAGAAAGTAATCTAAGACCAGAAAGGGATAATTCGTCATGAATCACGTTTACAAAGCACGTATCTTCCCTGGAATACAGAATCACCTATCTTCATCCCCAAAGACTGCATTGTTAAAGCTACGAATGTTACCGGATGCTACAGTTGTCCAAAAGGTGCGGTACTAACGTTAACCTGCGAATCTCCAAAGCAAATGTGGTAGTAAACATAAGAAATTTGTGCTGGCAAGTAACCTGTACTACCATACACAGCTGCAAAACTCCTCGATCTTCGCACAACAGTCTCATACAATTAGCGTGGCCCACCGGTAGTTCGCGTACATAGGCATACCGGACACGGGCCCTCAAGTCTACTCAAAACTTTCACAAGCCACTGAAAGCTAGCTGTGGCTGTGCTATGTCTGCTCTACCACTCTTGCCCTTGATAGGTGCGAACCTTGTATTTCATAGTGCTGCACACGGTACGAGTTTGATCTCGTGTTTCAATACGAGAAAATGTACAAAGTTAATGTCAGTTCATTATCTGTTGTATACACATGTTATCAATTATGCTCATACGCATAAAAGTGTATTATCCCGGTCGGCTCGCTCAAAGATATCATAGTCTTGGACAAAGTACTCCAATTACAACGATTTACCTTCTCGAGTGCCCGCAGTCAATTACAACTTTTTTATCATGCACTCAAAAGCACTTTGGCGCATCATCAAGAGCACTGGAAGTTACATCTAGACTCGTTGAGGGGGAGTTTAAGATGCGGACCACCTGAACACGTATAAGTAGTAGTGGAAAGCATCAAAGAAACACAAAATCATGTTTTCTTCCGCTGATGCTATGCTCTGGACCATCTGGACAGGTGCGACATCGCTACACTACTACCATCTGCTCCCCCCCCCCCCCCCCCCCCTGGGCAGTCTTGAAGAACCTTGCCAAACGGTCTTGGAAAGGACTGCTCCTATGTCCAGCCAGTCCAGAATCGTACAATCATCACACCGGGAGATGTCCACGGTTCCTGGATTCAGTCTCCAAAACAGCACAGGCAACAAAGCTGAATCTGTGCCTCCTCCGCTTGAAAACGGCACATGGGGACGCATGTGGACTCAAGAGTGGAGTCCTGTTTTGCTCCTCTAGAAGATCGCAGCCGCCCAGGAAGAGGCCATAAAAGAAGTAACCACAAGCTCAATGTCACCAACTCTTCAACAACCTCGCCGCCAACACTCGCCAACAACGCCATCAGCGCCCTCGACGCCAACCAACTACCAACCTACGCCACCACCCAGACAACGCCGTGCAACGGCAACATCAACAATCGCACAGTGAACCTCGGTATCATGCCACCAAAGGAAGAAAAGAAAGGCCAAAGCACAAAGATAAAATATTATTCATTATTAAATTGTTTGTATGTATAATATCGCCTTTTATGATTATTTCCTGTCTCTCCTAGCCGCGCAGTATCATCTAGCTATGATGGCCACTTGTCGTGCTCTCACTGCAATTCAAGTAGTTTATGGGTGTGGCCCGCTTATTCTAGCTATTGCTTGGTCTGCGCTAACACATTTTCGCCTTGATTGGTACGGTGCGGTCGTTTCTACTCTATAATAAATATATTCCACTGAGCCACCGACTTGGTCTGTTCAATTGGGGTACTAAAATCCTAAGTCTCTAGTCGCCCACTCCATAGGTATGTGTATGTGTATGTGTATGTGTATGATGATCATCCGACTCTGTGCTCGCATAATCAACACCACTGTTCTTCGTGCTTTGCAAACCTGGACTCTTCGCAAGCAAGAGGAAAATTCGGACAGCGCTATAGAACGCTTAGCTGAAAGGGGAACACGTGAAAAATGTGGTTGGGGGCGAGATACTCAGCCATGGTCTTGTTTCTGAAAGCTCTACCTCCAATTTTTGCCTTTGTAATTTTAGTTTTACATGTCATAGATCCTCTAAGACTAATGTTTAGGTCTTAGGACACCGACTGACTTTAGTTATTACTTCCAGAAATAAGTGAGTGTCTCCGTCCCCCCAGCTACAGTTTACCCAGTGATGTTACCAGTATCGCACTTTCAAGCAAGTGCAAGAGATAATTGAAAGTTCAGTCGGAAAGTGATGCGTTTCAACGACAATTGCTGGATCAGAGCTGAGAACGGCTGGGTACCACACGATTTCAAACGCACTTCAGGAGGACCACCGATTTGATGGTCAGACTTCATTACGAAGTCCTTTGGAAAAAAAGATGCACTTGGAGTCCTATTACGGGCAATGTACAATTTTTGCTTGCTATTGGGAAATATTGGTGGGATATAATGGAATGTTACCGGATGTCCGCTTGAACAAATCGACTCTTTCACACATTCGTCTTGTCTATATTGATCTACCACGACAGGTAGCTCCAAGATCAAGCGTGAAATGGAATATTTCTCATCGGGTGTGCGGTGGACAGCAGTGAATGAAAGACAACATAACCAGAACAAAATATTTATTATTAGAAAGTCACATACATTATAGAATATTACAGTAACTTATATTAAATGATTACATAAATTACAAAATACTATGTACATTTTCGGGCATAGGACAGAATGGAAGCCCCAACATTTTGTTTTGAAAATGTACAATAAAGTGTAACACTGGGACGACGCAGGTTCGACACCACACTGAGTCAAATTTCTGCAAAAGAGATAGAAACCTGAAGCAACTTCTAAAAGATGAAAAATTCAATTATACTTAGTTTTCAGCAGCTTAAAAGTGAATTTATTGGAATTTAATTAATTTGAAAGCTCAGATTCTGTGCGCATTGTTAGGTCTGGGAGATAGCCTTTTGGTCCCCTATGACGAAGTTATTCGCGATCTCCCAGACCTAACAATGTGAACAAAATCTGAGTTTTCGTATTTAGTATTTAAGTATTTATTAGTATATAGTAAGAGTATTTAATCCCATTAAATCCACTTCTAAACTGCTGGAAACTACGTATAATAAAATTCTTCATCTTTTGAAGGTAGTTTTAATTTCCAAGTCTAAATTTGCAAAAAAGTGAACTCGGAAGGGTGTCGAACCTGCGTCGTCCCATTGTTGTCTTGTAGGAACAAAATGTTGATTTTTTCGGTTTCTTTTTCGTCGTTCTCTAATTCGACCTATGCACCTGACTCTTCTTTTTTGTCATGTTATGTTCTTTAGTCAGTATTTAGAAATATTTAATAGATTATATAGTTTAGAAATGAAATTATTTCAGTGTCAATATTCAACAGCATTTCAGCAATTTTGCTTCTTCTCCCACCTGGCGTTTTTTCACTTCTGTCAGCTACCGAAATTCACTTTTGCTATTTGTTCCTCGGCTAATTTTTGAATTTGGTTTTTCGAAGCACACGAAATCTTCAGTATATAGATTTGGCAGCAACCGAGAACTGTCGCACGAACGTTGGATGAGTAGGATTAAAGGCAGCGTTAGTGAAAATCCTCAAAGATGGGACCTCTCTCCTTCGGAATATACATATTATATATATATATATATTGTAGATCGGGCTAGGAAAGTAGAATTTTTGCGAGCCTGCTTGTATCTTGCTTGAAGGCAGCGTTCGCAGAAAATTTCCAAAATTTCTGAGTGCGCGTCCATTTATTGGCTGCGTTATCGTATATGTCGTGCGACTGGTGTCTTTGAGTGCTGCAGATGTCTTTTCTGCAGCTGAAAAGGTTGCGCGTCTGCGAAATGAAATCGGCAATTAAACTTCTATTTCGATTCCTACTACTCGTAGAGAGATTTTACTCTCGAGATTTCACTTTTACTTTTCCCTGAACACTGCCTTGATTGATTTTTGCCTGCCAGTAGCTGCACTGCGCCAGCTGATTGATGGATCGGTTGCCAATTCACAACAGCGTAACCAGAGACTAACAGAGTTTGTTTTGCTCAGCGTACGACGTATTTGCTTCCCGGGTTTTACAAACGATTCCTATTTTTATGAGAGCTTGTGAATGGCAATCTTAATGCATTTAACCTCTCCTTTGCAACTGTTAGCCATCCGTAAGAATGAGAGAATCGGTTTTTTTTTTTGAAGATATTTTTTACTTAAGCAACGCACTTGCTTTTGTATTCTTAGTATTTTTGGTATCGAAAAGGTCACGAACTCCCTTTCTGGATAGCTAAAAAAAGGTGTTGGTAGTCCTGCATCAAAATACAGTTGTCAGGAGGGGGTAATTGCTTCGCCTGCTTCTGAGATATCAATAATAGGAGTCACGATTAACGGCGGAGACGTTCGCCTGCTTTACATACTTTTCTGATTCCTTAATCTCTTTCCTTTGAGGAACAAGCTAGAAATTCCCTTCTTCCCTCACAAGACAAAGGTTTGTAGGCGTTTAGTGTTTTGTCAGGACGGATTTACAGGGGAAGAAACTTCCTTAAGAGGGCAGCAGATTATCTGGTTGGGCAGACCTGACCGAATCGTTAGTGTCCGTCATGCATGCTTTCGCCTATTGTATCCCACCATTAATACTATTGCTTCGTTAGACACATCATAACTCTTTGCCATAGCGCTCACTTTCAGTGTGGCTGTCTTCTATAATCAGTCTGAACGCTTCACAGTCTTCTGGAACATAAGTGGATGACTTTGTATTGTATGCAATCAGTGTGTTCTGAAGAATTGAATTATGAACTATGTCGGATGACCTTTTGTCTTGATTGTTGTACCACAGAATCGCTTCGATGTTGTAGCAATATTAATACTTCCGTATCCACGAACAATCATACGACGTTCCAGGCTACATCGGATGCGGTGATTTCAATAATTGCAACGTTTAACGATATCCATTAAATTAAAGAATAAGCCGTAAAAGTTTTTTGAGAATGAAAAATGCATATAAAAACAATAGTCTGTAAGTCCACTCTTTGTGAAACCTTGGCATTGGGATGTGTAATTATGTTTTTGTATTACGCCAAACAAGGTTTTGGTGAAACTTTATATTGGCCTGATGATTTCCCAACTTTTTCTTTATCAAAGGCCTGAAATGGTTCGAGGTCTTTGATGCTGTGCATATCACATCAAACTCGTCCTCTTTCTTTGCCAATCCTCGACATCGTTGTAAGTACGCAAGAACTTCAAAAGCAAAACAAGCTGACCAGTCTTACCGAGTACGGGGCTAGTGTACCACCGCATTCTTACAAGTTGTCACCAAGGGCGAATGAGACTTACGCTCTGTGCAGAATCCTTAAGTACTGATGTCTGGATAGTGCTAAGAAACTGGAGGACAATCTTATAGCCCACAGAACGTTACAAACGGCAAAAAGTCGGTAGCAATTGATATGCACTCATTTCTCTTGTTCATGGATGTGAAGGAGATCGGATAAGGAATTTTAAAACAATCGAATATGGAACAAAAGACTCGGAAAACATGGAGAAAATACGAAAAAAAAAACATGGAAATGAAGAATGACCAGGAAAATCAAAAAATTGTGTAGGAAGTTGGTGGAAACGATGGGAAGAACAGCAAAGGAAAATATACTGTTAGTGATGTAGTAGCCTTTTGAGTTCTTCCCAAAGAATGGAATGAGGTAATTTTCCCTCCACCTTCGAGAATCGCGTTGACCAGTGTGTGATCTGTGTACGAGGTCCAAATTCCCAATTTTGAAGCGCGAATGCAAACGGCAAGCGCTAATTTCAAGCATTCCTCCTTCTTCCTACAAAACCCCAATCTCAGCTTCAGTGCCTCCATTAAATGCAAAAAACAATTGTTTCGAAGATGCTCCGTTTCATCCTCATGACTCTTCACTTCAAAGGCCTGAGAAGACCAAAAATCAATTTGACAAAAGTAAAAAGCCAGAAAGAACTATATTTTAAAGTGGAAAATTCTGCTTCGAATGATGTATAACATTTTGGAAATAGTTTGTCTTTTTATGTGCATTTTTCGCCCTGCATAAAAAAAAACCTTACGACTTATTTCTCAACCTAACAATAATTTTACATGCAGTGGCCATTAGTGGGCTTTCGCAACCATTTTTCTTAGTTACTAGTACGTATAGAATCGGTAGTGATGATTGTTTCAATTCCGTAACTTTCATTTACTTTAGATAAAGTGTTTGTCGACTCAATTGCTTACTCATCCCTTATCTAACATTTTTAATATGTGTGGATAAGAATTTGCTGTCCCATAGAGCTTTGTTAATTTTTGTCAGTTATGTTTTGTTTTCGGTGGATACATGGAAGAAGTTGACCACCACCCCGCACCAATTGATCGGAGTTTTGCCCATGTTCGACTGTCTTTGAATCTCGGCATGTTGAAACGTAGTTTTAACTGATTTCTTTGAGCTGTAGCCAAGATTGGTATCGATCTTTATTAAACAGCGGCTAACGTTTCGGCGATATCGTCTTCGTCAGAGCCTGGGAAACTCAAAGCCATTAGTGACCTATCCCCTCAAGCGCCTCATCACCCTACAGAAAGCACCCAAACGGTAAGCAAACTCAAACAGCAACACATAAGCTAGTACTTACCTCATTAGCTAGACTTGTTAACTCAGCAGACCACCACGTACCACAACTACGAGTCACAAGGGTTTTATATAGGGACCTCACGGCCCGCCCCGTAGATCAAACCCGCATAGGTCTTGATACGGGGATAACTCGTTATGTGATAGCAATGCACTCATCCTTTTTGTTCATTTTTGGACTTTTGGCAGTTATCCAAAAGGCCTCTAGCGTTCTGCGTGCTGTGATTTCGGACTCGTAGGATAATATACGAACTTCTACCTCTACTTCGGAGTTTGGATGACATATTCTACGGTGTGCTCCAAGTGGGGTGAAGGTTTTTGATTTTGCGAGTCCATTCAGATGCTCCTTGACCCTAATGCACAATGGGCGTCCCGTTTCCCCTATATAATCGTCACCGCACAACCTGCACGTGATACGATACACCACTCCCGATATCATGCAATCACCCTCTCTGCCATACGGGCAAACCACGCAGCTGGGAGTTGTGCAGAGTCGATCATACACACGGTTACGTACCAGCTGACCCTTGAGGTTTGCTGGAGGTATTTCCACAACCCTCACGTCATTCCTTAGACCCGCTTTTCGTAGACAGCCCCATACTGCTCTGCTCATATCATCAGATATATAAGGTAAACAGAAAAGGATCTTCTCTGGGCCATCCACTACATTGGGTCTTCGAGAGGGATACCGTGCTTGTCGGGTAGCACCATCTCCAGCTGGGTACCCATTGGACATTGCTACTTTATGGGCCACATTTATAGACCATGCTTTTTCCTGGCTACTCGATGAGACTCTTGCCGCCGTTCTGTACATGTTACCTATAACAGATTTTTTCATTTTGCTGGGATGCGCTGATCGGAGTTTGCCGTTAGACAGTTAATGCTATTGCACGTCCTAACCTGGAAGTTGTAGAAGTTACAGTTATCCTAAGACCATTTTTCGCTCTTCTTCGATATTTCAATATTTTCTGCTGATTGATCTAGAGATAGTTCGTGAGGAAATGCATAGCCCATGTGAACAAGCGTTGATCACACTCCACCAAAAAACCAAATCCCGCCACTAAAATATTGGTTGACATCCGAGAAAATAGAAAAAAATTGTTCGAATATCTATAAATACTCGCCCGATGAGCGTTAGCAGACTGAATGAATGACTGAATGGAAAGATCAGTGCATGGATAAGAGGTAACATTGAATTAAAGTAGCAAATTTCCACCTATAGAGTGGAAATTTGCTACTTTAATCCAATGTTACCTTTTAGAGGAGTACTACACAATATTTATTGCAATTAAGAACCTAGTCTGCCTGTAGAAGGCGGCATTTCTCACCCCTACAGATGCCGTAAACAAACAAGCAAACAAGCGCAAAACTGTCACCAACGTCACTGTGATAGCAAATAATCTTTCATCGTTGCCCCATCTATATAGCCTGTCGCGTTGCGACGCGATTTGCCTCGATTGAAGAGAAACTGCTACAAGACAAAAAAAAAAGACGTGTGAAAAGGCTTAAAGATGCAAGATTGGAGAGCGAGTAAAAATTTGACGCTCAGATAGCCTCCCAAGTATTTCATACATCTCCAGAAGAAGATGAAGATTTTGTTAAGAAAAAGAATAGATGTATAACGTTCATCGATGTTGATCTAAACACTCACTGTTACTGCTGTGCTTCCAAAGTTTCACAGCAAAATTGACTTAAAAACCGCTATAAACTATGTGAATAGAGACCAACTCATTCAGTAACACGCTTGATGTCACCCACTTCGGAGATCTTAACACTCACCAATCTTGGATGTTTATCTGCAATTGAACAATACGGATGTTTCTTCAACTGCTTTCATATGTAATTTCGAATCAAGGCGGTAAGAATGAGAAAAAGTGAAAAGATTGCCAAAGGTTTCCATACTTGGGGGGTACTTGACTCCCGTTGATCTTCGAACTGGTCGAGCGGGCGCCAGTAATTCTTCCATTTGTCCCGATCGCGTGCCAGAGTAGCCCAGTGGTTCCCTCTTTCGCATGGGACACGAAGAGCATCATATTTTTCTTTGAAGGACATTGTGAAGAAATCTGACCATCGGGTCGGCGGTCTTCCTGTAGTGCGCTTAATATCGCGGGGAACCTAGTCGCTCACGGCTCTGGTCCAACGGTTGTCGTCAAAGCGCGTCACGTATCCGGCCCACCTTATTTTACTTTCTTTGGCAAACGCGGCGGCGTCTCTAATCTTCGATCGTTGACGTAGGAGAGAACTTCGAATCCCGTCCCTCACTTGCGTGAAACGGGATACTCCTTGCATCACTCTCTCAATTGCGCGTTCAATGACGCTCACCGCGCTTTCTCCTTGCTTGCGAAATGCCCAGGTGTCCGATGCATAGGTCAAAGCAGGAAGTACGGTGGTGATGAAGAGGTGGGCACGGAGCCGGGTGTTCCTGGTCTTCTTCACTACATCCTCGATGCTCTTGTACGCTCCCCAAGCCGCTCCTCTCCTCCTGCCCAGCTCGGGGGTCAGGCCGTTCATCATGTTCAATTCCCGACCCAGATAAACGTAGCTGGTGCATTCGGATATGTTCGTTCCGTTGAGCGTGAATGGGGCATCCGAGATACATCCGTTCCGCATGAACATCGTCTTTTGTAGATTCAGCCGAAGACCGATGCATCCACATGTTTCGTCGAATTCGGTCAGCATTCGTTCCGCTTGGCTGATGCTAGGTGTTATCAGTACGATGTCATCAGCAAAGCGCAAATGGTGTAGCTGCCGACTATCAACCTTCACTCCCACGTTGTCCCATTCCAACTTTCGCATTGCGTTCTCGAGGGTGGCTGTGAATATTTTGGGTGAAATTGTATCACCCTGTCGGACCCCCCTCTTCACATCAATGATGATGTTCATGTAGAATGGCGAAATTCCGGTCGTGAAGTTACTGTACAACTCTCGAGGTACCTTTATGTACGGAGTGGGGACGCCTTGGTTGTCCAAAGCTTCCACGACCGCTTCCGTCTCAACTGAGTCGAACGCCTTCTTTAAGTCGATGAAGGTGAGACAGAGCGGCATCTTGTACTCTCGTGATACTTCGATGAGTTTCGAAACAGTGTGAATGTGGTCAATCGTGCTGAACCCTTTTCTAAACCCTGCTTGCTCGCATGGCTGTCCTTCATCCGAGACTTTTAATCCTATTAAGGATCACTCTTGTAACGAGCTTGTAGATGACGGACAGTAAGCTGATTGGACGATAGTTGCCGATGTCATGTGGATCTTCCTTTTCATACAACAAAACGGTCTTGCTGGTCTTCCACTGTTTAGGAACCTTGCATTCCGACAGATAGCGTGTAAAGAGCCTCGCCAGGGTGTTGATGAGTACTGGCGGAAGTTTCTTCAGGTGTTCTGGTCTTATTCTGTCAAGACCGGGTGCCGTACGATTTCTTACCGACATGATAGCTTGTCGTATTTCGGACGGGAGAACCTCTGGGATGACTTGTCCGTCTTCCCTCAGATGATGAGGAGGCAAGTGGACATGGCTGCCGAACAGATGAGAGTAGAAGTCGTAGATGATTTTCTCCATCCCCCTTCTCGATGCAATGGTTGATCCCTTCGAGTTGCGGAGAGTAGTCATCCTCGTCTTGCGACTGGCGAAGTCTCGACGGGCATAGCGGATGCTTTTCTCCGCCCCCTGCAGCTTCAGCCAGCACTCTCCTGCTCTTCTCTCTTTAAGTTCTTCCTTTTTCGCCTCTCTGCAAAGCCTTGAGAGCTCGAACGTGAGTTCTCGGTTCCCTGCGGTTCGTGCTGCTCCACGCTGGCGTATCAGCTTAAGAGTTTCAAGAGACAGGCGTCTCTTGGTTGTTTCAAAACTCTCAGCCTTCTTCGCGCAGTCATAGAGGTGTTCAAACAAGCCGGTCATATTCCTCGTCGATGTTTTCCATTGCGGAATCTTCCCAAAAGCCGGCTAGCGTAGCAAAGAGATCCCAGTTGATGACAGTTCTGAGATTTCTCTCTCTGAACTTGGCGGCTTTCTCTGCTCTCCTTGTGAAGGAAAATCTTCCTCGGAGGAGGCGATGGTCCGATCCTGTATGGAACTTTGGTACAACAGCGACGTCCGTCAGGCAGAACCTTTTATTGACGATGATGTGGTCTATTTCATTACGGTACTTTCCACCGGGTGACTCCCACGTCTAGCGTAGAGAGGAGAGCTTCTGGAATTGCGAGTTTCCATGGATGGTCTTAGTCGTCATGATGAACTCGGAGAGCCTCTCCCCCTGGTCATTCCACTGTAGGCCGTGGGTGCCGATATGAAGTTCCTCTGGCGTTCTTCTTGGGCCAACTTTGGCGTTGAAATGGCGTCGCCAATTATGACGAAGTGTGTGTGACGATGTCGAAGCTGGTGTTGCACCACATCTTCTCATCCGCAGACGTCCGATTCGGGTTGTAAGTTGTTCGAAGGAGTCGATGTTCTTTGCTATACTCGTGTTGACGAGGACGCCAACCCCACCAACACCTCTACTGTCACATGTTCCTAAGAACAGTTCTTCTCCAGTTTCATATACGGCGTTGAGAGGGTGACGTCGTCTCGTCTCGGTCAGTCCGATGACGTCGTACTTGATCTTCTTGGCTTGCATCATCAGATCTTCGATGGCCGCTTCCGATGCAAGCGTGCGTGCGTTATAAGTACAGATCGCCATCCTAGTCCTTTTCCGTTTCGGTAGCCTACATGACTCCTGCAACCCCGTCCTACCTGGCGCTACCGTACCAGGATTTCCTCCGGAATCAGGAGACTCTTTTCTATTATTTATTTTCTATTTGCATAAAAATTTTAAAACCCATGGGCAGGTTGCAAGCCTCTAGTCCCATGAGTTTCTGGAAGAAATTCCGTTCTCAAGGAGTGGACATGTGGAGCTTATTTGTTGGAGGCGACTCCAAACCGCCTCCCTTGCACCTCCCAGTCACTTGATTGCAGGCTTTTGGCCGGACCGACGTGCGGGATACAAGGATGTCATGAGTCAGTCCTGGCTCAGCAGAAGCAGGGAGTCCATCCCCTATATCCGCCTACGTCTCTGGGCAAGCACAAGGTCGCTTTTAGTCTGCGATTAACCCCCTATCCGCCACCCGGGGTCGCGCCACGTAGCCTCGCGACTAACCGGCTGTGATCCCTCTAGTGAGTCTCCGTGGAAAGATTTCCATAATTGGGGAAAATGTAGTTAGGGAGCATTCAATCGCTCTTGTTTCCCAAAGCTCCATCTTCCTTTTTACTCGTGGTGACTTTAGTTTACATGTCATGAATTCTCTAAGACTAATGCTTAAGTTTTAGAGCCTCGACTGGATTGTCTATTTACTTTGGGAATAAGAGCGCAGTTGAGTGCCCCCAACTACATTTTCCCCTCCATAATTTTCATTGTTTTAAATTCCCCAACTTTTCCTCCGTCCCCGTCGTGTTGTCGCAATGAGAACGTCGCAGACGGCATGCTACAAAGAAATGAGACAGTGCTGGAGAGTAATTAGTGGATACAGAAGCCTTGTCGGCAGCTTGGCATTTCGCGCTTGATTTGTATCTTGTTTATGGGGAGTGCAGGGGTGTGAGACGCCCCTACTCCATCTGTAGAACTAGGGACTGCAGAAGAGAATCTGTTCCACAGGCACTAACACACCAAGGCTAATACATACATATAATGCACACATTTTTCTGCAGAAATCAGTCTGTTAAAGATGAATGTGAAATGAGTCGTTAACAATAATGACCTCTTGCCTTCAAAATGTATCTCTTTCGCATTACATCAAGTCAAATTCTAACTAAATTCTATTCACTCCTAAATTGGCAATATCAATCATGGGGAGGAAGCGAAATGTGGAATATATAAAAAGGACACTATGGGACATTACCATGATCTGCAAAGATCCATCGTCTATTCAAGCACTAATCTCTACAGAATGACATTGTTTTCCAGGAAAGACCTATGTATCACCAATCTATTTAATTAGTTTGGAGGTGGACCAAGTATTGCAATGTGTCGTCGCCCATCCGCTGAACTTTCTACTTACGTACATTCAATGTATAAGCGCTGAGAAACCTCCGGCTATTTCTGTGTATTAGAAATCAGGAATAAGATGAGTGCTTATCCGTCTAGGCATTTGCAGAGATAGTTCTAGTAATTTAAAGTTACCGTAATTTGTACACAGATATATATCGACGTACTTCGCACGCTGCCTAATTTACAATTTACATGATACCCGAAACTGCATATCCCATTTCAGAAGAAACTTCGAGAACTTTGAAAAGCAATAACGCAAAAGATCCTTTCAAAAAAAAGTAACGCAATTTACACCAAACATACTTTCCATGGGCGGGTGTGGCGTAGCGGTTAGAGGCTCCGCTTCTTGCACAATCGATCGGAGGTTCAAATCCGCCCTAGTGCTCACCAAGCCTTTCATCCCTCCGGGGTCGATGTTCTGAATTGAAGTGAACGTGGGGGCGCATCCCAAGCGGATTGATCAACTCCAGAAACTTTATCCTTTATCCTTTATACTTTCTATCATATACATATACAGATAGACTTCAACTTTTTCGAATATATGCATTTCCTCCACGGCTGTCGTTGAAAACATTACATGCTCGTCTCAAGTACTTATACTTGTTTACTTTTTTTTTCTTTTCCGTTAAGTTAGTCCAACATGAAGGACGTATTCCCAGGATGGAAATTTTAAAACTAGACCTTTGCACTTCGTATTAGAATTAAATCCTGTTTCCATGTTTGGGGGCGGGTATAGTGCAGACGGTAAGAGGTTCTGCTGTGTTTGCACGATCGATCAATGGTTCGAAACCGCCCTAATGTCAACCAAGCCTTTCAACCCTCCGGGATCGATAAATTGGAACCAGACTTGTCTGGGAGAATAAAAACATTGAGTTTATACGTCGGATGTGATAAATCATTGCACACGCTAGTTACGCGTTCGTTAACAATTCTAAATTGAAGTGAACGTGGTGGCACATCCCGAGCGGATCGGTTAACGCTATAGGCTTTATCCTTTATCTTTTATCGTAGTTTTTGTTACCGTTGTTTTTTTTTCCTAGTAATTCCTACAACTTCATTCGTCGTTGATATTCGTTATCTTACTGCTATTCGTTTGTTTCGGTTTTTACTTTTGTTGTGTAATTGCAATTTTTCGTTTGCGTTATTCTGTTTTATTTTTCGCTGCCTCTCGTAGTCGTTTACTCTCATTTTTAAATACAACTGTGCATCGCATTTTTACAACTTTTTCCTGAAACAAAATGTAATCGAGCCGTCACCGGAAAACACGCACGTTTTTGTATGGTCATAATTTACTTGTATGTAATAAAGGCTTTTAAAGGAATCTGAGGTGGTACGGATTTCCGGTGGAGTATTTGTGTACGGGATCGTAGATTATAGAGAGACGTTGGATGAAGGGGTTGCCAGCGTTTAATCGCTTAATAAGTTGCATCGTTGGCAGACGATAAAACACAGGGCTATGCGCACGCGTTTTTCTGTACTTTTGGAGAGAGGGGAGAACAAAGTGAGCGTGATCCCTCTCATACTCGAACTACACAGCCACCATTATCTACTCGTCCATTCGTATCCCAACATCGAAAATTTTGTGCCTCACAGCCCTCACGAACGTAGTATTAACTGAAGCATCATTAGTAGTGTTCTAGCAGAGTTGCTAATAATAAAAAAAGAAAAGGGACGACGGAGAAGCGAAGAGGAAAACTGATGTCAGTTCTCGACGAATGTTTACTGAAGTATTAACAATTTTTTAGTTCCTAGCTTTTCTTCAGTGCGCTGCACTTATATCTGATATCTGCATACCTGACCCGCGACCAGCATTTTTCATCCATTCTTGATTAGAAAACTGTTGAGTTTTGTTATAAATATCCTAAAACAGTATGACGGCAACGTTGCTAGTGCCTAGACAGCGTCAACTAAAATCTGTTCTAATTTCATTTAATGGCAGCATGCTACGAATCTGACAGTGTTGGGACTCCTCATAGACAATGTAGGGTACGATGTGCGATCACTCTCACGCTCAATTCCCCCTCATAGTCTTGAAAACCGGCACGGGAAACGCCCTTACCGAACCTTTGTCCCTACGAGGTGCGTTAGAACGTGTCATTCTTGTACACGCGCGCGTTCACCAGTGAGCGGAACGAAATCAATGAGGCCCTTTCAGCAGCCCATTCAAGTAAAACCAATGATACCCTGCTGAGAACACTGACACATATAGAAAGGTTTCACGTTCTAGAGCACCTCATCGGAACAAACGCTCGGTTAAGCCGTTTTCCACGCCGTTTTTCACAACATGCATGAAAGATAATAACATTGTCATTTTCGTAGTGTGTTGATTTTAACATTTTTTCCCGCGCAGATTACACACAAACGATTTGCTCAAACAAACTGAACCTTCGATTTTTTTCCACATCATATAATTCATTTGCAAACAAAGAGAAGCAACAGATTTGTTCTGGGATATATCTGACTGAACAATAGATTTAGGTGATTAAATGCCACATCCACTTCTACGATAAGCACGTGCCACCAGGAAACACTCAGTTCCTTTCCTGTATCAAATGAAGAGTGCACATTTGCCAGTTGGGAACTCAAGATCTGTAGCAATCAGTAGTAAAGTAGTAGTGTTACAAAATGATCGTCAAGGATACTATCTAGGATTCTTTCCCCAGTTGAATTTGCAAAAAAAAACGGAACTAAAGTTACTAAGAGTTGTTTCGTACTTCCTTTTTAAATGAGGATTCCATCCGCCACTTATCGTAACGAGCAAAGTAGAAGTAGAAAAAAACTGTGGCTGCGAAAACAAGTAACCTTTAGATGAGCAACAACTCGAGATCTAAACGTGGAAGAGGATACACGAAATTAAAAAGAAGTAATAAACAGGGGAGAATACATTGAATTAGTTTGTGGATAAAAATTTGGATCGAGTGGGGACCCATGCTAGCACCTCTCATCGCTGTAGTTGGTCCCACCATGACTTCAACCGCTATCCCCACCGCGTCGCTTGGAGCGCAGCCGCTTACGCAACTGGACCGCGCTTCATTTCGTTTTGACGCGACTATGCGCATGTGTTTGCAAAGTTTAAGATGGGCCAAAGTTGAATAAAATTTGTTTTGTATTTGAAAACTAAGAATGGAAAATGTCGACGAAAAGAAGAGACAAAAACTTTAGCCACAATGTTCCCTCCATCTCATGAGTTCTTATCTATTTTAACTTAGCGTGGAGTCATCGACAGCACCCTGTAGCGTTCTTTACTATCTTGGTGAGTGAGTAGTCTCTTTTAAAGCTAATAAAAAAATAACAATTGTGAACGATTATCTTAGATAGCGTTATCTGTCTTTCAAATGACTAGTGCAACAAGCAAAAAACTGATTTCTGGAATGGAACCAGAAAAACGAACTTAACACTTCATACTTTCACGTACAACTTTCAGAAGGTCTTAGCGTCCTCTCTGCGTCGTTCCATGAACCTCTCGGGCTTTCTGTTTTCCTTTTTTCGACTTTTTCAACCGCTTTTCTGCACGGGTACTGTAAAAAGAGACGCTACCGACTTGCACCCTCTTTTGTTTTTGGAATGCAGCTTTGTTACGACAGAAAACTCACCTCCAACTTCGAGTACCAGGTATGCTGTCTAAGCAAGATCACCTTCCACTTGTAGAGTGCAAAATAACTTAGTTCGCAGTCTAGTTCCGAAAAATATCAAATATAAAAATAAAATATGTTAGTAGATAGATGCAGCTAGCCATACTGGAGATGTGATGGTCATTCAAAGACCGTCAACTTACTCAGTTTTCGTTGTTGCGCATATTTAAAGGCATCACTCCACGAATCTGAGGTGGTACGGATTTCCGGTGGAGTATTCGTATACGGCATAGTAGATTATGGGGAGGAGAGTGATTCCGTCCATTTCTTCCTAATTGCCGTAAAAAACGGCCCGGAAGATGCGGCGCCGCACAAGCCTGGCGCGCTCCAGTCGAACTCCCTGTGGAAAAACTCAAGGCGCTGCATCTTCCGGGCCGTTTTTTACGGCAATTAGGAAGAAATGGACGGAATCACCCCCTCTCCATAATCTACTATCCCTTATAAGAATACTCCACCTGAAATCTGCACCACCTCAGATTCGTGGTGTGATGCCTTTAATGTAGAGGAAATAGTGGCTGTAACCAAGCTAAGTTCTACAAAAGACAGGTTGCCATGAAATCCAGTATCAAAGAAATATTCGAATCCGTCCTAGTGCTCACCAAGCCTTTCATCCCTCCGGGATCGATAAATTGGTACCAGACTTGTCTGGGAGGATAAAAAAACTGACTTGACACATCGGCTAGCCACCGCAAGTCATTGTATAGGCCAGTTACACGTTCGTTAACCTCAAACGATTCTGAATTGAAGTGAACGTGGAGGCGCATCCCAAGCGGATTGATTAACACCAGAAACTTCATCTTTTATCCTTTATCCCCAAGAAAAATTCTAGAATGTCAGGAACAGTTAGGAGGCCAAGGAAAGGAGAACGGTTTACTCAGATGTACCATGAAAATTACGTAAATCAGTTCGACAGGCACTTCGGGAGATGCGATTAGTAGGCAGTTCGCTCTTTGATGTGAATGTGATTAGGAGGGGGTTGTTGGGTCACTCCAAAACCACTTTAATTGCTTAGCGACAAGAACACAAAAATCGTTCTTAGAGCAAAAAATCCTAACTTTCAGTACGCATCTACACCGTTAGCTCTATAGCAGCCCACGACAAGCCATTCATCAAATTCCAGGTAAAACGAAGGCGAGTGCCTCTCACAGTGGCACCAATACTTCTGGAAGTAAATAACTAAATCGCTCGGGCGCTGAGGTCTAAGCATTAGTCCTAGAGGATCTGTGACACGTAGGCTAAAGTTGCTGAGAGAAAAAGTAAGAGAGAGCTTCCAAAGGGTCAGCAGGTCACCAACGGTCATTATGCGAATTATGCAAATGAATGGAGGACAACCGTTGATTCAGTCTCAGCACAGCGAACTTCTAACTCGTTCTCGTTGTGCTTTAATCGTTGAGCGAGTGAAGCGGTTTTGGATACTTCCTTCGTTTTTGCCTGTGAATCCTAAGTCACCAATCACAATAAACACCAACCTTGACCCAACCCGAATGACCGTCAGAAGCCTGACTTTCTCTCGAACAGTGTCCCGTTGTGCCAACGATTACCTACAGTAGATGTCTGCGTGTCAGGACTCACCAACTCCGCAGTCGGTATGAAAACCGGACACTGCATCGATGCGCTCGCAGTTATCTGAGGACTGCTTTGCTTCCAACCAATCCCTTACGTTACATCGCACTATAGGTCGGTTCAGACCAGGATGTACTTTTGCTCTGGTACCTCGCCTTTGTTTTGGTCCTCTTATTCTGTTCATGTTTACGTGAACTGTTTCAGAGATGCTACGAGCGTCTGCGTCGGCAATCCGGGTGCATCGCTGCCTATCATGTGCACACGTACACCCAGTTATCCAAGGAATTGGAGTGTTCGCTCAGTCGTCACCCATTTAACCATTTGAAACATCGATCTTTCGAATAAGCTATAGTTCATACGAGATCCGAATCGTTCAAGTTTTCCATTTTGGACCATCGGTAAGACGCGGTAGTCATGTAATCATTTACTGCGATCTCCATTTCTTTCAGTCCTTGGAGGGTGTTCTGTCCGTGGCGCCCGTGGCGCACTTTCGACGCGTACCGTTTGTACCTACTCTTCCCAAATCAATCGGGGCGCTAAGATATAAACATTAGTCTTAGGGGGCCTATAAGAAGTAAGATAGAGCATCCAGAAATAAGGGCGCCACTGAGTCCCCCTTCCCCACAACTTCATTTTCCCCCAGCGCATTTTTTCTGCAGCACAACACCTTATTTTTTACATTATGCATAGTTGGAACATCATTGTCCCTTCTGTCTTTGTGTCTTTCACGTGGTTTTTTTAAGACGTTTCAGTGGACCATCTCGTAATACCAGGTAACACCATTTGATATAATCCTCTCGTCAGCAGCATCATTTTCCCCTGTGACGCAGTTCTTATTGTATAGTCGAGTCAAAACGACATGAAGTACGGACAGTTACGCAAGCGGCTGCGCTGCGCTCGAAACGGTGCGGTGGAGACAGTTTTTGGATTCAGGGGAGACCATGACGATCTGCAGGGTGGGTGGCGGTAGCGAGGGTCCTCACACGATCCCAACACTACGCTCCATCGCGCCTCTTCGAGCGCAACCGCTCACGCGAGTGTGCTTCATGTCGTTTTGACCCAACTATAGTTCTTATTGCTTTAAAAATTTCTGTTGAGGTACCTTGTCATATTCTAAGAACAAAGATGCTATGTCTAGATTTTTTTAAGTCGTGCTGTGTATTGTTATCTTATCGAAAGAGCATTTCTCCTTATTAGTTCAGATGTGCGTGCGCTCAAATACAGCGAAAAATGCGAACTCGCAACGATGCACAGACACCTACATTTTTAGATTGAAACCAAAAGATTTTTTTGAACATTCCAACCAACAACTTCGCTCTCTCAAGGCATTGGCTCATGGTTTTTCAGTCATAGTTTGCAGCAGATGTTTCTCATCGTGATAATTGCTTTCGTTTTATAATTATCTAGAATTCTGAGTAATCGGAGCATAATTGCATAGCTTGCATTTATACAGATATTATTGTGTGCGGAAATCTACATCAATTAGCGCAATTCACGTCTATGGCTTTTCCTCAATATGTTGAGGAAACCTAACATCGACAATTTACATTAGCGTGAGCAATTTTTTGCTAACGGCCGTGGTTCTGTAACGCCCTAGGATCTCCTGCTGATGCCATAGTTGTCTTTGGGGCGATACAAACCTACGTGGTAGTTAGCAATTATGTATTCGCGTCTCTTATTTATAGAGGTATGTACATATATCAATTATTTGTAAGTTATTATATGCAATATGCTATATAGTCAGAACGTCCCAACGAGCCGGGGCGCTTACTTGGTGTTGAAGAGACAAGTAAAGGTCCCACCTCGATCGCAGCTTATGCATCTGCACCTAGCTTCCGCTCGTTTTCGGCGTGCTATATCCAATGAAACAATACATTTCTTCTTTGGATTGGACTTGACATATCGAGTATATCAGCTCAGCTCAGCTCAGCTCCTCTATCATTTCCCGAGAGAATGCCCTCTTCTTAGAGAACGTCCAGTTCTGCTCGATCGGTCCTAATGGCAGCCTGATCAAACACCTCTTTTCCAGGAGATTCATCTCGCCTCCTTTTCTTGCGAAGCAATATCCTGAAGCATTCACTTGACTGATGTATTTTGTAGCATTCGACCAGTAACCTTCACCGGTGAGAATTCGGAGAGTAGGAAAAAGAAAAAGAAAGGGTTCTCTACGTCAACTAATCCCATGCCTGGTGCATACTGACCGAGGCCGTCAACAATACCATCGATCTTCCCAGCGAGGTAGATTTCCTGGCGTACCGCCAAGCTCTTCCAGACTCAGCGTGCGTCCAGCGACCGTTCAAGGGCGACCCCCGCGTCCACCGGGGTTCACTTCTCCCGATGACGTCACATCTGCGAACGCCCCTCCCAGTCTGCCTGCATTTGATTGCTGTTTCTCATGGCTGGCAAAAGTCGCGGCCGACCGCCTGTCTTGGATGGGTGGAGGCGGGGCTTGGCCTGCTGCCAGCTGGCGGGGGGCGGGCGCCGTTGGCCGTCTGCCAGCTGCGTCGTGCCAGTTCGCGATCGTCGCACGCGGCGGCGCATTTCGAATCGCGCTGCTTGTCGAGTGGCGGCCGGCGCTGCCCAGTCCCTTCCCCTGTTCTCATTCCCTTAACTTAGATTTACCTGACCTTTATTACCTATTTACTGCTGAGGGCTGCATTGTTATGTGATATTCCTCCTCACAGGCTTTCCGTGTGACCATCTGCGTGCGCATTTTGTGTGTCATAAATCCATGGCAATCTGCTCAAAACTATCTGTACTTATGCCTTCTAGCCAGTTGTTCTCCATTCTAACCAGTTGTTCCGGCAGTTCAGTGGAACCATGGATTGAATCAGAGTCAGTTATGCCAAGTGTTCCATTCATCGCACTGCCGAATCCTCCGCAACAAGTGTAAAATCTAAGCCACGGGGCTGTATTGTTTGCGGTGATCACCTAGGCGTACTCTTTTCGTCCTGGCTAGCAACATTTATATTATTTATATTCTGTTATGACCACTGCAGAGCTAGTATGTGTTTGTCTTTGTTCGTGTCTACTGCTTTTCGATTCAATTGAGCCATTTGTTTCGTCATTGACTCTTCAATCCTCTGTTGCTTTTCACGTGAAATGTTGACCCAAATAGTGTACGAAATGAGAAGCGAGGTTGAGGATTGCCTCGCTTCAGTTTCGCGGCCTTTGTGCAAGAGTTGTTAGGTCTGGCGCATTGCGTAGGGTTGTGATTGATTAGATTTGTTACGCGGTATTTCAAGTGTACTGATATTTATTTTTTTGTGTAGTTTTCTGACATAAAGCGAGTAGATTCTTCGGCTTGTGGCTTTTCCCGCAGTCCATTTATACGTCCTGTTTGTTGTGATGGTTACAAACGTTGCCTTTATTTCAGGTGGATCAGTCATGTCCGGAGCTGAGGCTGACGCTAAGGATGTCGCTTCTGAGCAGAAGGAGCCGGTTGCTGCCGATGCAGCTGGTCCCGAAGTAGCCGAGGAGAGCCGTGACTCTGCCGCCTCGTTGGACAATGACGAGAAGTGAGTTTTACGTTTTTCATTCAGTATACCTTCTGTTGCCGATCTTTAATGTTGTCTTCTTCCGCTATTTTCTGAGTCGTTTCTCTGTTGAAACCTCCTTTTCTCATTCCAAACTCAATCCAGATTTGATATGAGGTGTCGTATTACTGCTGGGTAAGTTTGTGAATAGTGTGCTTTGCGCCGTGTTGTCGGCGACTGGGCTCACGATGAGTTTTTCGAGGTCAGTTGTCGTTTTCGCGCCACCATTAGCTCTGCTCAACAAGATTCTTTTCGAAATTGTGCGTTCAAGTCCAGGTATATTTCATGTTATCGTTAGTTGCAATAGGACTGCTTATTGCTACTTTATCTTAGTCGGGAAGATGTATGTGAACTTCAATCCCTGAGGTCGACGAATGTGCTATATTTCTGGAGTAAGACTAGATTTCATAATATTAGGAATTTTCCTCAGCAAAGTTCTCTTATTGGTAGAGAGTATAGGTGACAAAAGGCCGAGATCTGTCAGCTCATTAATTCGTTGTTCTCATTTCTCTGGCAAATCCTTGAAGAGCGTTCGATAATAAAATCATTGGAAGCTTATTATTCAATGTTCTCTTATCTTCATGCCTCTTAATTACTTCGTTTCTCATTACTACGTTCAGGTTTAAAGCTGATTAAATGTTGAGGGAAATTTTATTACAAGTTGTAATTGTCCTGTAAAAGCATGCTGAAGTTCTTAATTAAATGTACTCTATCAGTTTATTTTTGTGTAGTTTTTACTCAGGATCTGTAGGTGAGATGTACTATTATGCGTGCGATTTATCCCAGCCTATCATTTCCTTTCCATCTTTTCATTTATGGAAGTGAGCGCTTCTCTGCCGTGTCTAAGTTCTTATTTGAGGTCGTACTCGGGATCCGAGGAGAAGAATGGCGAGAGCGAAGATGGTGGAGAAGATGAGGAAGGGGGTCACGACGAAGAGGAGAGTAATGAGGCAACAACCGAAGAAAACGGCAAGGAAGGCGAAAACGGCCACGTTGAGTCAACCGACACCAATGGCAACGTAGGTTTATTGCTTTATTTTTTGGACTTTATTATTCATTTGTTGGAGCTTATACTGCTTCAGTTTCAGGATCGCAAACGGGTGTCGGACGTGGGAGTAGGGGAGGCAGCTGAGGATGGTGCTCCCGCACTGAAGAAGAAGAAGGGCGAGGAGGAAGAGGTGCTAATTTTGACCCCAATTATGGCTGTCACTTGTCGCCGCGGCGCACTGCTCTGTATGCCTTCCCTGTCAGCGTGTTGAGATTGATAGGCGCACCGTATTTGAGCGTACTCTTCTGTTTGAATGTAGCTGAGGCAACGATGATGATCGATATCGCGTTGCATCGTTTAGCCGGCGGGCATAGGCCGATCGATCTCTGGAGACTTCGGCTTGGCTTGGTGCCAAATCGCTCTTCTTGTTGGTCATTCCTGCAACATTTTAAATGTTTCTATGAGATTTACCGGCTGTTAACTGTCAGTTATTTCTCTATAGAACGAATCCATACACTCTGTCTATGGTTACATCGTTTTTTGTTTGTTGTGGCATTCCCATCTCTTTAAACTAACCTCTTGAAGGAACTGATAGTGTTTAGTGGCACTGCTGCTTGAGCACCCGAAAAGTAACTGGATTTTTGCTGTGATTGTCACGTGTTCATAAACGATGGAAGTTTAAACTTGCTAATTGCTCGCGAAGAAGTTTGCCAAATGTTGCTGCACTGTTTCGATATAGGACAAATGGGACTCGCTGAAGACTACTTGCGCTAACTTTAACTGCTTTGAATCTGCAATTTTTTCCCCTACGAAGACTACTGAGTGCCTAAATTCACGTCTAGTTGCAAGGCTAGGGATCACCGGCGCTTCATAGACTTTTTATCACCATTAAAACGAAGTTCCAACACGAATTCTCTCTTCTTTTGTATGGATTTTTAGAATTGTTTCACAAAAGGTTTTGTATTTAAGTGTCCGTAAAACTGGAAAACTATAAATTCCTCGCAGTTGCTGTGTTAAATGAAATATTCTATGGTGAAAGAGGTTTTTTTTTCAGGTTGGCGCTGGAGATGCACCAGCGGGTGCTGTTGCAGCTGAATGAAACAGATTCGCCAGCCGGACGTTGTCAGATCCATACCCACATATATGTACTTTTTAGCTTGTTGCAATACCATTTTGTAGACCAAAACATCTGCCGGTCGCCTTCTTTTTCTCCTTTTCTATACGAGGGAACGTGAAGTGGCGACTCACTCTCCCTCGTATCTGTTGAACCTCAAATCAAAGTGTTAACCCCATGTGTGCGTGTCACTAGTATTTATATTGTGTCCCCTACGGTCTCCATCCTTGTTGATAAATCACGTATTATCTTGTTGTTTCTATTTATGGACGTGATCTTTTTTCTCAATAAATTGTGAAGCGTCTGTTTTTGTACATTTGGTATTTACATGAAGCTTTATTAAGGTAAAATGAAGCGATCTTTGCGAAGAAACAGCAACTGACAAAGAAGAGTGAACAAAGAGTGTTTAGGCTTCCAAAGATCGCGGCAACTTGGAGGTTTTTTCTTGGAGGGAACGTCCCAAATGTATTTGCAGTAGTAATGTGTTTACACAGCATGGAAATAATGTGTGAGAAAAGCCTATGGCAGCATTTGCTGAGACCTACAACATGAAGTAAAGCATGTAAACGAAATTGCTAAAATGATTCAGTCAGTCATTCACTAGTGGCTAGTTTACTCTCTCCAGCTTGATCCACAACTACAGTAAATTTGGCGGGTTGCTGTGATCCATCGTCAGAGATCCCAGCTTTCTTCACGAGGTTGTCGTCTGAAATATAGTGAAATGACCGACGTATATTGCAGTTTAGTTAGTTTTCAAACGGAGATATCCGAGAGCGCTCAAACTCTTCTCCGTACCCTATGTTCTTTCGTTCTTGGTAAAATGCTAAGCTAATACGGTGTGAAGGAACAAATAAATTTTCACAATTTTTTTTTCACAAAATTTTCACAAATCTGAAAGAAGCGTCTCGTGGGTTTTTCAGATCGTTGTTGTCGGAGAATGTGAAAGGAAAAGAAGAGGAGATCCATCGACCCTTCAAATGTGTAGTCCACAACGTAGTTCTCAACGATAAGGGGAAAATACAGAAATCATAAAATAGCAGCTATTTTAGCTATTAGGTTTCATTTCTTACATGGTGACTATACCTACATACAGAGATGGAATCCTTGGTCCTTTATTCTATAACTCCTCATCTAATCTAAAAAGAGCAGAACTGTTCGAGAAGATACCACCCATCGCTCAAAATCCTACTTTAGAAACCACTGAAATGGTCACTGTAGACGAGTTACCCCTACCTCGTTTAAGTCATTCCTTGCATATAATTCACCGAATGCGAAAAGGAGACTTTTATCGAAGAAAATAGCGACAAATAAAAACTGTAAACCGAAAAGTTTCCTTCACTGAACTGTGCTTCCTGCTGACTTTGTGGTCAATTGTTTGAATAGCTCGTTCATCTGTTGCACTTTCTATGCACAACATAGTAGTGGTCGTTCTTATATTAGTGTTGGTTCACCTGCGTTATTTGAAGAATGACTGTTATTTTAACGAACTGTTAAAGGCAAAGCATGCTAACGACCAGACAATTTTGCTTCGATTGCGAAGCGCAGTCGGTGGTTTCATGGGAATCACGAAAATACTATATTCTCCAATTATTTTAAAAACAGCGCTAACAAAAACACCTTTTTCCACAAGTAGATGGGGTTTAAGACGTAATTCTCGAGAACAACAGCAAAAACAGTGAAACATCGTCACGAAGGTAAGGTGAAGAATCTGACAAAGCAGATTTTTGCTTTGTGCTTAGCTTTAATTCTAGGAGTGCAAAGAGTTGTCTCGTCGTATAAACTAAGATCTCCGATACCTTTTTTGTAGAGGTTTTCTTGCACTACCACTAGCGGAAAGAAAGCAAGGCAGAAACACCGATAATCTATGTGAACGCTAACTTTAACAAAGATCGTTTGAAAAGAAGCACCGTGAGTTTGCACAAATAGAACAATTGTAGCAAATCAAAATAAACAAAAAATGAACGTGCTTCGTCTACGAAAGCAATATTCAAAGACAGCTCTTCTGCTAGAACGAAGCTAAACTTGCAATAACTAAAATTACGTGTACTCATCTGAGGTTATGCTTCGTATTACGAAGTATTCGCAGACTTTTTCATAGTAGAAAAATCCATGAAATTTGGAACCAGTGTCGAAAAATAGCCTTAGTTTGCAGTGTGCGTTGTTCATAGTATGCGTTGTTCGCTAGCAAAGTAAGCAAGTAGTAAGAATTATATTAAAAATTGTCTTCTGTTATGAAGAACACAGAAGGGAGTTCACTCGATGATGATGGGATCTGTTTTCCTATGGAATGTCAGGTTACGTCCAACTGCAGCTCAAGGGTGGACTTCTAACGTTGGGAGCAAGTTCGGGAATTTCTAAAAATTTCTGAACTCCGAAAAATCCATACAAGAAAGCAAAGGATGAAGAGGGTTCTCTGTGTTACAGAGAACCCCCACGCTCCGGTTCGGCTATCAATCAGGAGAACTGGCAGAGAACATCGAGTAGTTTTCTAAACGCAAACAAGATCGCAGTGAAAATCTAGAGCATTTCTAGAAGTCGAAATCACGATAATAGGAATAGTCAGTTTTTTCCAGGATACGCCTGCGCGTTCGATTTAAAATCAGGACCTCTGAGATTAAATGATGAAAGTAAGCTAATGAGCGCATGCGAGTTCCAATGTGCTGCGTTGTTGCCCAATCCAGTGTTTCTATCCAGTCAGAAGAAAGAGCTGATGGGAACTCAATGACCCTAGAGGTATGAGGGGTTTGGGTGGGTTTCGGCAATGCCGAACTATTGGGCGCATAGGCGTAGTTGTCGCTCCTTACAATTGCACTACTGCAACTATAGAAAGTTAGTTTCGAGTAGAACTCAGCATCCTGTTATGAGAATACAAAGTATGAAAATAAAATTTTAAAAATAAAATAAAAAATTTCCACATTCTCAGTGGAAACCATTTTCCGTTTTTCGTCTACATTGTTTCGTGTGTTGAGTATAAAAAACGCGGCTGATTGAGGTCAGTCTTCACTCACAAGATAATAAAAATGATAGTTGACGCAAAAGCGAAAAACTAATCCCTTGAAAGCGTAGAAATTTTGGTGCGAACTTCGGAAGAAGTTGTTTCTTCTAAGATAATTCTTGTAATGATTTAATCATTTAGATTTAGCCTCAATCTTTTTCAAAGCAAATTAGAGTTTTGGGGTTGGGAACAGATAGCAGGATTCTCCAATACTGCTGACCATTGCTGATTTGCGTCTATGGACATTCAAACATAAGAAGTCGGAAACAAGAGGATTTGGATACGAGGAGAAATGCAGAGACAACCTTAACTAACTGGGTTGGGCCTATCATCTTCCTGTATTGTGGAGCTATATAGTCTACATAGATTGTTGGCAAGTGAATTTCAAAATAAATGCTACTTGGATATTTGCTGTGTGGTAAACTGAAATGTGATCAGTTCATAGTGCAATGACGCCCACTAGGGGTCCAAACATACATTTCTAAGTAAAATACCAAACTTTAGGTAGAAGATCGTAGACAGCTGGAAACAGAAAACATCATAACCTTGCTACAGGTGACATACTCTTAAAGATCTTAGCTGGTTTGAAAAAAAGAGAAATTAATTGATGCATCGATTTCCTTTCCCTTTATCACAGTACTAAAAGGGTTTCGCGATGAATTTTTCGAATTAGGTACGATAGTTTGCAAAATTGTAGATTGAACCACCACGTCTATAGTCAGTAAACAGGATCCAGTACACGCAGCGGACATATTAGCGGTGACGTCTCCCACTTTTTAAAAAATTGTCCTTTCTCAGATCATCTCACACGCAACCGGGATGTGAACTGAGCCCCGCTGACTGAGGAGTTCTGAGGTGCGGCGTTTGCATCGATCGATACGCACAGGGCAGTGAACACTCGACGACTTGCTGACGCCTTCCAAAGGACGTCTGTTCACAGCTGGTCATGGTTAGACCACAACTGCACTATTGGGGAGTTGCGAGTATGACCGAGGAGTTCAAAATGTGTCACCATCTCGAAGTGCGGAAGCTCGGAGCGGCATACCTACTCCCTTGGCCGTTGTCGCAGCAAGAAGAAAATGTTAGTTACACTGCCCATTTTCGGGAAAAGAAGATGAGTCTGGGCCGTGATAGGAATCCGATCTTTCGCGATTTACCAAAATTCGACAGTTCCTTCTTTACGAAAAGGATCTATGAGGTGTTTATTGTTTGTTGATCTATGAGGATGCGCTCATCTGCATATTTCTCATCACACTGGTGTCGGTTCGCGCATTAGATAGTGGTGCCAGTTTCTAGGAAATACTGAGGAGAGCTGGAGTACTTTTAACCGCATTAGCAGAAGTTATTAGTTGCAAAACAAATAACACTTGTGGAAATTCGAAGACCTTATGGATCACCCTGTAAAGTCTACGAAATCACATGCACTTCTCCCAGATCAAAGAAGGCTATGAGAAAATAGTTCTCGCATAGCACAGCATACAAAGCGTAATTTCCGATATTTCTATGTTTTCTTTGATTGTCGTGGATGGAACTAAGATTGATGAGTCCCATTTCCACTAGAAATTCGATATTGCTGATGGGGTTGGGTAGTGCTTTCAACGGCTGAGGTATCTTCAGATAAGGAACACCTGTCACGAGCGCCATCTGCTTAGACCTATAATTCGTGCGCGATAGGTCAGTCTTCGTTAACATCTTCGGATTACGTTGCGAAACAGTCTCAACCACAAAAGATCTACGCTATCCAGTGCATTTGTTGTTTGCCTTTTTTCTTAATATCATATTGGAAGAAATAATCCAGTAACTGTCATACATCAGCTCACAAGCAAACGGTGCCTACTTTCAATCTTCCTCTTCTTCTAGTTCTGAACAGAGTCGCAGTACTGTTATTGGTTGTTTTTTCTAACACTTTGATCGCAAAACTTGGGAACGACGAAGGAATTATACAACTATATGGAGGTTATCTAATTTACATTGAAAAAGGAGTGAAAATCGAAGAAGGGTCGTGAGTGCACGCGAAGGAAAATAGGGTTTTTTTTCGAGCGGTGAGGGCTTAGCCATTTTCTACTTGAAAAATGGCTAAAACGTTGAGGCTTATTTCCAGCTTCTTAAGGGTTACAAAATCTGCATCTACGTTCTATAACCAAGGCGGAAGCGTTGAGTTTTTTTAACAGCAAGTCAACAAAGAATGGGTGCTTGGGAAGTGGCGCACGTGAACACATATGTGACTTCAGCATGAGTGGGTAAGATGGTCTAAAAATAGTTTGAAGAGGTATACATATTCTTTCCCAGCAACTCTCTATAGTACCTGGAAATGCTTGTATTTTGTATTAATGGTGGGCTAGAAGAGAAAGTGGGTTTTGCTGGTAGAAAATAGAGGAGTGCTGTTCTGAAGGTGTAAGCGTTGTGAGAGACAGAAAGATCCTAGGTACTGCTTCGTCGACGCTCAGCTTCCTACCATATACATGGCGAATCCGATTGTCACTGCTAGCGCCATCCGACTTGTCCTTTCGTGAAATGAGTTCATTTCAAGTGTTCACGGAACAGGTGGATGTACGAGTTGCCGAGCAGGCGGACCCAGCCCCACGGTAAATCACAAATTCGATCACAGCAGCCGCCTCGTGCACGTCCGTCCGCTCGCTTGGAGGACACGTCGCAGCATCGATCTTGCGCGAGTTCTCGAATGAAGATGCGAATCCATGCACTACTTCAGTAATCACTTGCGTGCATCACCGCATTCTGTGAAGGATCGACGCCAATTTCACGCAGTCCATAAGCTGAAAACTTCCGACTCACAGCATGAAAATGGCCGATGATCGAATAAAAGGTCTTTTGAGAACCTTACATTCCCAGATGGGAATGTTAGATCATGGTTTCAGATTTTGTGATTTGGAATCTTCTTTAATCGTATTTAAAGGCATACCTATACGGCAATAGTAGTAAGTTGTAATCGTAATTGTACATGGTATTGATTTGACACGCCAGTAAATTGCAGAAGGCCACACACCCAGAAGCTACATAGAGAATACGTTATATGAATTCATTAGTAGATTATTATGAGTATTCTTCAATTAGCTACATTTTTTTTCAGATGTTTCAAGGAAGTGCTGATTAAAGAGGTTCGGGATACGAAGGAAAGTCCCATTGCCCGACTAGATTAACACCAAAACTGCTAGCGGGAAACAAAAATGAATCCACAACGTTGTTATTGTAGTTGAGCAGTTATCTTAAATAATGTTTACTCGAAATATCTTCCCGTCTTCATTCTATTCATTTTTGGTCTTCTGCATTTATTTAATCGCACTTTTGGATCGTCATAAAGTTGCATTTATCACCAGGTATTTCGAATAACAGACGCAACTTAATAGTATAAAGAGAAGTAGTGAGAATATAAGCAACAGATAAACAATTCGGTGTCTTCGGAACAAATCTTACGAAGAAGTCATTCAGGAGCATTGCTGACGATGTATTAAAGCTAGGTTTTCTAAGAATGAAAAGAAGAACCTAAGTTCTGTGTTTAGCGCTCTATTTATCCTTGAGATTTTCTAAATGCCTTTTGCGCCTAGAGTGCACCATAATCACAAAGTTTAGGAGGGTGTCGGAGCCGTTTGAATGTGGGTGGCAAGAGGAGTTTATTGCTTTACAAGTTACACTTCACAAAAGTCTTCCCATCTCAATGCTGTTGAGTTTCGTAACGAATGCATCACAATTTGGTGAGGTTTAGCGAATCCAACTATTTTTTCTAGAATCTGGTATCTTCAAACTTTTTGTCATCTTAGTATGCAGATGCTACAATGTTCTTTTTAGCCACTGCACTCAAGTATTATCCTTATCATTTATGTCGCCACATTTTCTCTGCCAGACAGATTAGTTTCGTAGTGGCAAAGATGGGGGTATGCCAGAGGGAAGGGAGGGTGTGCATCGCGGACAACGGGCATGCGTTGCGGCACACGCGTCGCGTCAGATCTATTGAACACGTTTGACGACGACTCTGGACAATGATATGTATCGTAAAGGTCATGTGCAAGACAAATGCACCTAACGCACATAAAGTCGAGTAATGCTTCTCAAAACGGTAGCTGTACAGTGACTGCGAAGGACTGCGACGTGCGCTCTCGAAAATTGATATTAGTGATCGTATGGAAGTTTCTGTCTACGTAAAAGAAGACGTCAAAACCTCACTTCTAAGAATTAAGGTGTTTGCGTTTGTAATTGAAAGATATTCCAACAATAAACCAAGAAATTCCTGGATTGTTCGACATCTTCCAGAATCACGTAACGCTACATTGTATAATGTTATTCTAAAACGATATCAAAAAGAGAAAGGAAGTGGTCTGCGCCCTTCTGTGACACATCATTCGGTGTCATATCGATCAGCGCATTCTTCGAAATAACGCTGAGAGATGTTGTGAAAAGATTGTGAGCTCGTCCTAGAATGGTAAATTTCACAAAAACGCTATGAATTCTATAGAAAGACTGTAAAAACGTGTGATTTTGATGCTTGTGCGCTTTGCCTTTCCATTTGGGAATGTCCGAGTGAGATATTGTTGAATAAATTGTGTTTTAATAGCGTATTCTATCGAACTGCACCGAAAGTGCGGAAATGAATGGATCGAAAACAAGCGACAATTCTAGAATTAGCAACTAGTTATTTCTAGGACCTAATAAGAATTGTCTACCTAATAAGAAAAGAAGCTCGCCAAGGTTCTTTTAATAAATAACTTTTGAGGACACTTATAAAATTGGGGTTCATCGTAGCGTTCCCCTGTTCCTCACTCTCCTGTTACCTCTCTAACCACATTGTCTAACATAATTTGCCATGAATAATCAAATTTTGCAACAGCGCACTTTTCCATTTTTCGAAAAATAATAGACTAAAGTAAACTAAACAGATTGCTCCAACCTCCACGCTAGCCATGCTTTTTCCCAGCTTTCTTCTGAAAACTGCAGTATTTTGTAGAACTGTTCGCATTATAATTGCTGATTAACACTGCCTTCTCTAGAATTCTCTCATTACTTGTAATTTCTTTCTTTATAGCTGTATGGACTTAAAGTTAATGTTTTTGATTGGAAACTTCGCTAAGAGTGGGAGATTTCTCTTAGTAGTGGCTCGACGTTAATTGAGGATTGGAGGAATAACCAGTCCTTCAGATCCATGCGTACTTTGAAAAACAACTAGATCCACTCACAGCATCATGATCCATTGGATCGTAGGAAAATAAACAAAGACCAGACCAAAAGAGCGCCAGCTTGGGCAAAACGGACGAACGTGGGGAAGTGTTGGTAGCCCACACAGCCGTATTCGTTAGTTCCAGAAACGGGAAGTTGTGCCGGAGATCAGTATGTATCAATCCACAGTTCATATCACATTTACTTTCTATTTGTGCACTTCGATGCTCAATCTTCACCGGTCCAGTAGGCATTAGCCTCATTTTCATTCGTTTTCTTCTTGCTTGTCAACAGAGAAGATCGCAATTACCGCCAAAATAGTCCAGCAGTTAAAGGCATAACTCCACGAATCTGAGGTGATACGGATTTCCGGTGGAGTATTCTTATAGGGGATAGTAGATTATGGAAAGGAGATGATTCCGTCCATTTCTTCCTAATTGCTGTAAAAAACGGCCCAGAAGACACGGCTTCAGGCGTTCTGGCGCACCATTTTCTAGAAGGAGTTCGACTGGAGCGCGCCAGCATTGTGCGGCGCCGTATCTTCCGGGCCGTCTTTTACGGCAATTAGGAAGAAATGGACCGAATCACCTCCCTCTCCTTAGTCTCCCATCCCGTAAACGAATACTCCACCTGAAATCAGCGCCACCTCAGATTCGTGGTGTGATGCCTTTAACAACTATCGTACTCGTTACCTACCTTGAGTTATATCCAGTCGCTTTCAGCTCGTCCACCGTTACGCAGCCCGCTGCATCTTTTGTGAAGATGCCTTTAGTCCGCTGATAATCAATTCTTGTCACAATGTTTTCTCTGCTAGGCTTCAGATACACTTATCGCTAAGAGGCGAGGAGTTCAAAATGCGGACCCCTCTTTATTATGGAGAGCACCAACCACACCTCAGAAGCACCAACCAAACCTTGAGCGTTCCGTTAAAAGATGAAGTGTAGGGCGTTAATCAGTTCATTTAGGATGCACCATCGCGTTCACTTCAATTCAAAATCGTTTGAGGTTTACAAGCGTGTAACTTCCCTATGCAATGACTTGCATGGGCTAGCCGATGTACCAAGTCGGTGTTTTTATATCCTTCCAGACAAGTCTGCTTGCAATTTATCGATCCCAGAGGGACGAAAGGCTTGCTTGGCACCGGGGCGGTTTCGAACCATCGATCGTGATCGTGCAGGCATAGCGAAACCTCTTAAAGACTACCTGTACCCCCCTCCCCCGAACATCCCGTATCCCGTCATTTCGAAGCATTTTCTTGAACGTGGTAGTGCCCGCATATTCGCTGCGCGTTTAGAAGGGGGCGAATTGTCAAGTCGAACAGGTGGGCACAAAGATCCGTCAGTTGGTTTGCAACTTCCCTAACGGATGAGTTAGCTGCCGGCGGTATTTCATCCTTCCACTTAGTTGTACCTTCAAGTCGTTCTCCATTCCTTATTCACAAGATGTCTGAGATACATGAAAGATAAAGTATCCATCGTTTTCGAGTTTTCAAATCGCATTCCTCAATCTTCAAAGTAAGCGTTCTGTATGAATTATGCATTCTTCTTGTTTATTAGTAATTCCACTCTCTTCCCTGGTATTGACTTCATGAGCATTTTCCCTGCTTCACTAGGTCTTTTGAAAAAAAGCGATATCGAGTTCGAGATGAAAGTTTGAGAAGAATCTTCAAGCTGACCGTAAATGAAGTCCCTTCCATCCGAAACAGGCAACATCATCATTCACTGCAAGGCAGCGGTGAACAATTTCGGAGAAAGTACTACCTTTTCGTGCCAGTGGGTAAGTAGGCTGTGGTAAAGTAGATTTAGGGGAATCTTAATTTAGTTGTTCAATTTAAGTTGTTAAAAAAGAACAGATAATCCCACTTAATAGATCTAATTTGCCTTAATAGTTGGTTCTAGGTATTTTTTTGCGGTTGTGTATTCGGAGTGATTCTTGTCACTTTAGTTTTTGTTGTGAATATTTTGAGCTGTATCGTAGCGGTGTAACGCTGGTAGCAGATGGCTAATGTGCGCATCCTCAGAAGCAGTCACACCTTGATCGACTAACGCTAAAACATTACATTTGTTTCTAGGCTCTCACATGAGTTAGGACGAGGGGCCAACTGCAAACCTGTATCACAGTCAAGAAGGCCTGGATGTGGGCTATGCAATGCCGTTAACCTCTACCATCAAAAAGTGAGGCATCTGACCAGGTCGACATCAATCTTCTGTTTCTCTTGCTTGTTCCTTTCGAAACAGCTGTTCTGGCCTGTCCTAGAAACCTATGAGAATCCTTTAAATCTGTAGAGGTCTTACTGCGTCTGCTGATGTCGTTCTTCGTCTCGGAAGAAAAGAAAGGCTTGTACTGGGTATTCGAAATTAGACATTAGTCAAGCGTTGCATCTCTTTTTATTCTTATAAGATCAAACCTTTCTCATTTTAGAAAACCCACTATAAATAATTAATTTTTGGATCAAAGAAAGCAGACTACATCCACAACATTTTCGAGACAATTTCAATGGAGGCCTTATGAACGCATTTTCTTTATTTCTCTAAAAACCACAAAGCCATACAAAAGTATTACGTCGGTGCAAAAATAATGCGCGTTTTTCATGCACCTTATCTTCACGACAAATTTTTCCTGTTACACTCATCTTCAATATCAGAAGCCGTATAGCATTTTGCAGCGCATTCCGTTGCGGCTATCAGTGATGATTTTGAACGGAATCAGTAATCGGTCAGTACCAAGGCATAGAACATAGTATGTCCAGACAGGACTTTAACCAAATCTTCTTCTATGAGTTCGAGCTGAGCAGATTTGCAACGGAGACAGCTCGGAATATTAACGCTGCTTCTAAATTTGGACAGCTGCCTAAGAAGTTGGATCTTCCAAAACAAAAGTGAAGCCGAGGACGAGTTTCGGGAGTTCGTGGATTCCAAAACTTCGGACCTTCGAAGTGAATGTTTGAAACGCGGATCATTTTTGTACCAACCTAAAACGTTACGAGAACTTCTTCATCGTTTGCCAAACAGATGGGAGGAAGAACTGCTATGAAATCATAAAACCACCACTTTCATTGCTTTGATTGGGATGGTTCTCCCTAGAGCTGAGCTCTTTTGGATAATAACAAACTAGATGTGTTTCATGTCGCTGATAAATACTATTTGTTAGGATATGTATTGGAAGAGAATCCGTAGCATCGCTAAGGAAAAGCAGACATGCCATTCGTTCCAAAATCACGTTTGATACGATCTTCCATTCTCATCAGGAAACAC
Source organism: Necator americanus (assembly GCF_031761385.1). Classification (NCBI taxonomy): domain Eukaryota; kingdom Metazoa; phylum Nematoda; class Chromadorea; order Rhabditida; family Ancylostomatidae; genus Necator; species Necator americanus. The sequence goes on along the minus strand of NC_087372.1, from coordinate 25,379,921 downwards.
ATGGAAGCTTATTGAAACTGTCTATGCGGTTTTTGTAACACCTACATTTTTTAGATACTAGATGTAAAAGGTTGTAGAATGCAAATAACTAGCAATTGTAAAATAGTAGTAGTTGTAGAATGCTGACACTAATATCGTTTTAAGTAGTGAAAATTAAAGTCAATCTTCGGTTTGCTGTTCTAGTTGTTTTGATGAGCTTAGTATCTCGAGTGCAAGAATAAATAGATAACTAATCAAACACCATGTGAGTATGGAATTAAGAGAAACTAATTCACTCAACACTGATAGATGAAATCTCTCGAAACCCCTTGAAAACCACATTTTGGCAAACTTATGAAGCCTCAGATTTTGACTGTTGAGAATTCGAGACGAGACGGATCCATTTTACATGAATTGTATCTTTTGTTAGACTTCACTTCTAGATAAAGGCTGTGTTCAGTCAAACTCCAAACGCAATCCACAACTTAAAGTCAGGAATTTGATGTGGTACGCAAACCTCAGTGAAACTTAGAGTTCGGGTTTTGGATTACGGAAAGGAGCCTGGCTACGCACATCCTCCCCTAATCGTCGTAAAAAAGAAAAAGACGACGAAGTTCTTTCCTACGAAATCAGCTGCAACATGTCACCCTGGCGCACGCGCTTCATCCACGTGATCAATGGTGCCTCCTCACCAGCCTATTCAAGCAAAATCAACGAATAACCTTTCTAAGTGAACCGGAGCGTGTAGAAGGGTGGCGCGTTCTAGAGTACCTCGTAGGAACAAGCGCCATTCCCACGAAGATTTTTTAAAACGACTTGGGTGAATTGAGCGAAGCCTTAAACGTTTCCTTACTATGTCATTTTCGTGGTACGATGCCTTTAGTTGTTTTTTTTTATAATAAAGGTGAACTCAGCAGAGCTCCGTTCGATTTTCAGTGACCACATAATAGCTTTAAATACCAAGCAGAGACAGAAACTGTAGTTGAGCTAAGGAGATAGTTCCTTTTTCTTTTTTTTCTCTTGGTCCGTATTCAAGTTTGTCGAACAGATCATAGAAGCCAGAGTGTTTCACGAGCTGCTGGCTGAGTGTCTTGCGCTAAGATTTTGATAGTAACGTCAACATTTTCTCAGCAATGGCTTCGTATGTTGTTGTACGACTATCGTACTCCTACACGGCAACAATGCCAACGTATCTTCCACAGAGATTGTCGGAAAGACAACCAAGCTACTTGCACTCTTTACAGGGATTTCTAACATTAACAAGGAAGCAGCGTCCCAATGTCAAACCTCTAACATTTTTTGCAATGCTTTTTAGGGTGCGCTGGTCAGAACTCAAGACTACATACATAGAAACTATTACTTTGCTAACTCTTTTACTTAGTGGTCCTAAGCGCACTCCAACAACATTATGAGTTTCCGAATTTCTTAAGTAATTCTACTTCACATTTTTCTCCTAAGCTCCGAAATTTGTCCGTCTTTATTAAAGGCATCACGCCACGAATCTGAGGTGGTACGGATTTCAGGTGGAGTATTTGTATACGGAGTCGTAGATTATGGAGAGAAGGGTGATTCCATCCATTTCTTCCTAATTGCCGTAAAAAATGGCCCTGACGATGCGGCTTCGGGCCTTCCGGCACGCTATTTTCTACAACCAGTTCGATTGGAGCGCGCCAGCTTTGTGCACGCGCCGCATCTTCAGGGCCGTTTTTTACGGCAATGAATGGACGGAGTGACCTCCCCCCTCTCCATAAATCTACTATCCCGTATACGAATACTCCACCTGAAATCCGTACCACCTCAGATTCGTGGGGCGATGCCTTTAATGTCATTGAATAATCGATAAGTCACTCCAAACAGTCCGTTCTAGTGCACTTGTCGATATTTCGCTTCGATATGCGTCAGTAAACCGCATGGTGTCAGCAGTGGCGTACTCCAGTTTGTAGTTTACCTGTCGTGTGCGGACAGTACGCAGCAACGGCTACTATAATCCCCAATATGATGATTGCAGCAGACAGTGTGCTTGCAAGTTGAAGCATCAGTAAACCGCATGGTGTCACCTTGTTTGAGGATGGTACCTAGAAATGTGGTTGAGAATCCTTTTTGTTTTGCCTTCGATACAACATTCAGAAAACTCAGAGTATCGTAAGCAAAGTTGTGTCTGTATTGGTGCGCACCAGGTACACCTGAGCAGAACGAACCTGAATTGTCATTCCGCTAAAGAACGCCGTGAACATTGATGCCCAGAAGTCCTCGAAAACCTAGAATTCAATAAGTGGTTCAATGTACGAATAAATTATTTAAAACATATTTCTGCATCACCCATACAGCACAGGTAAGGCACCGAACGAACTGTGCAAAGATGACACACTTCGTTCTCGGCAGAGATGGACACCCGTTCACTTTAAAGGACGACAATAAAGGGAGTGGTTTCGCAGAACCGCGAATCAACCCCTCGAGGCTCTTTTCTTTTGTCATTATTGATAGTTTACCTTTTTCTTGCGTAATTGCGCATAAATGTACAATTATACAAACATTTGTCATTACATTACATGAACACATTAGATTCTAACACATTTGCGATAAAATCCTTCTTCTGAGCATTATCCTATCGACTACCGTACCATCGATCGGTGGAGAAAGGGCAGTTCCGTCTCCGCCGACGATGTACGGAGTCGCAGTAAATTCGTCGAAGACGGTATACCACGCCCTAAAAATGAGAAGTTTCTGTTGCACTGGCTTTGATTTGCAGTGCATGAGTGCATGCATGACCCTTCTTGTACCGTCGTCCCGGAGAGGTATGATTAGAGCATTGGTTGCTTTTCCTGTAATTAGATATGCATTCCCGTTCTTTTTCAACTCTCTTCAACTTTTTTCGTGGTTCACAACCCATTCGTAAACACCGAGTGCATTTCGTAATCATGGCGGAAAATCAGCTAAAATTGCCGCTGGTAGGAACCTGATTTCCTTACCTGATAATAGAGGAAAACAGCCATCAGAAGATTCCATACGAAGTAAACCAGTATGACCAACTGAAGGAACAAGAAACGACGGTATAGTGTACAAAATTTACTCTGAAAAAGAGAGGCATTCCGGCACCTGACTGCATACTCGGACTCCGATTCTAGCGCCGTTATCCTATCGCAAATATCCACGGAGATGTAGTAGGGTCAGAACGAAAAGAAGCACGATGCAGTTGCGTAAGCAGTTGCACTCGAAGTGGCACAGTGGAGATAGCGGCTGGAATCGAGGTGGGACCATCGCGAGCTACAGCGATGAATGGGGCTAGCAAGGGTCCCCCCTCGATCCGAACCGCTACGCTCCACCGCAGTGCTTCTGCAGCTGGTTACGCAACTGCACCGTATTTCATGTCGTTTTGACCCTACTGTAAATCTTACTTGCTTGTAGTCATCCTAACTTACTTTAGAAATTCGGCATGCCTTTCATATTAAATCGTGATAATGTTTCGTTGATGATGTCTTCAAAAATTTAGGAAGGCCTCACTCAGGCACGAATTGATGAGGTTAGGAGTAACGAGTAGTAGCTTCAGTTTCGCTGTCAATAATTTTCAGGAATTTCTTTGGGTATTAACTTTTGGTGACAACCTTCCACCTTGTCTCATTTTCTACTTCCATTTTTCATTACAGACTACTGCGAACGTCCGCTTCTACTAGTTTATACCTTTAATCATCATTCAGAGGAGATGAGCGGCCACGGCTTACCTCCTGTTCAAAAAAAAAATCACACGAATCCCAAGTGTGAGCTCTGCTCAGGAAAGTCTAGCAGACCATTATTTTGAAGAGAGTTCTCAAGGGACACAAAAGGAAGAACGCATAGGCGCCTATTCTTCACAATTCTTCCATAATCATTACGAAAATCCACGTATTTATTGGATAATTTCTTCTTCACAATTCAATAACGTAGTGACATTTCGAAGTGTACAGTGGTTGTTACAATGCGCTCCCTTGCAAAACCTAGTAGTACTTGTGCCTACTATGGAGAGCCAGTGTGAATGAAGTTACTGTGTTAATGCATTTTCAAGATTAACTGCATAATTGTGGAAGCTCATCGATAGTGCTACTTCTTCCGCAATATCTCTTATTTGGGAAATGAAGCGAAAAGTTTTGTGCACAAGTTACAAAGAACTCACCATGAGGAGAGGGATAACGCATTGGTAAATGGTTAGTGCAATGGTCCCGAAGAAAAGGGGTACTCCGAAAATGCAGTAGATGAGCGCAAAAATCTGTAAATGAGCATTGTTAGTGAATAAAGTCATTTTTAACGACTATAAGGTCGCAGAACTTCCGGAGGACCAACAGATGCAAAGTTCTTTCTAGTTTTTCGGGCATTTTGAAGACGTTTTCAAAAATGATAAAGTGTCTAGCGTCAATCAATGCGCCAAAGTTCATTTCAATGCAAAATCGTTTGAGGTTTACGAATGCCTATGCAGTACGTTGCAGAGAAGGGGAGAGGGGCAGCGGATGTTTCAAGTCGGTGTTCTTATCGTCCCAGACAAGTCTGGCACCAACCACTTCATCAACTCTGGATCGATCGATCGCGCAGTCACAGCGGAAACTTCCACGAACTGCGCTACACCCACCTCCTACTATTTCTACCGCTACATTTTCTCCATTCTTCTACGGGTACTATTCACATTTAATCTACGTTGTTATTCACAGATCATTGGCAGTGAGTTGCATTGTTGAGTGAATTATGAGCTGCTAATAGTCCCATATGTTTTACATGTGATAGATACATGTATACACTTACCCGTACTCGATACACTCGTGCCGTACACCGCACAGGTGGAGCACTGAGGTAAAGCGTGCGGTCAAACTTGTGAGAAACATTCGCACGAAGAGACGGGCAATACATCCAACAGCACCGGTGAGAACAAGGCAAGGTGAGAAGGAGGTGGAACATGGTTTGAGGCGAGTGTCGAGTTACTCTCTTTCTAAACCGTTGTGAGGAATCGACCAAACTGATCATGAATATACGTAGCACGCAGTTAATGTTCTTCGACTACAATCGATTTTTTCCAGCAAAGTTTTGGCCAAACTAAAAGTGTTATTGTTGCAAACACTGTTTTATCTCTAATATGGATCAGTTTGTTCCATGAGCGAATTTGCAGCCTTCTTTCTAGAAATATCACTACTACGACTTAGAAGAAATATCTCAGCATTGATTGTTTCTAGTTTCACATGTATCCCATTCCCCTGGTGTCATCACTTCAATTGGAGACATCGTTAGAAGTACAGAGCAACGTCCTCCCTTTCTTATTTCCCTAATTGTGCTAACGTCTGAGATTCTCACATATCCTTTAGGCAATTTAATGCGCAGTGCTGTGAATGCAGCTGATAGAGATAAGATGAAGTAAAAAGTACACGATACGTTAAAAATCTCTCTACTTTTTTTTTGTCCCCATCATGTCATAAAAATCACATCGCCAATCAACCTTATCAAACTTTCTAGTGCTAACAGAAGTTTATTTCACTGCTTTCTGCCACAGAAATCTGACGGTGGCGAACTCTATACTCTCTGCAACGGTGTTCTCCATATCCCTATTGCTACTTTCTGACGCAGACGTACTTGGTGACTTCAAGCCGGTCCCGAAGTCATCTCCTTGTATTAAACGTGATTTGGTGACGCATACAGACACACATACGGATTATGCGTGTTATTATGTAACATTATGTCAAAATTCTTAAAGTAAAATTGCATGAAAAGAAATTACATACACTGAGTAGTTCTGCTTGATAAGTGTCTCCTTTGGTTCCTTGTTCAATTAGATCAAAGTGAGACCTCTTATTCATGACATGATTCTGCATCCTCATGACAAAAGATAGAAGATAAAGTGCTAGTGTTATCAGAGAGCCTCCCCATGTTTCAGGTTAGTGTTCTCATCCTAGCAGACGAGTCTGGTACTAATTTGTTGACCTCAGATGAATAAAATGCTTGGGAGGATTCAAGGTGATTTAGGTGTAGTCGTCGCGGAACCTCTTACCACCGCGCTACAGATGCCTCTTACCTTTGCAATATATCGACAAATTGTGAATGGATACGAATTTTCTTCGAATACGTTGAATTGTTTTTTAGCCCCTGGTTTCTCGCGTGGATGTATTTCTCTCTTCCATCTTTGAGATTATTTCTGCAAAAAGCTTGTCGATAACGAATGGTGGCCAGATTTGGCGATAGCTGCAAAGTCAAGCGAATCTTCTTACTTGACCGCTAATTCGGTATTTCTTGTTCCTGATAGTTAGGTATAGGAATTTTTCACTAATTTTTTCATTATCAGGTTTTCGGTAGTAGCTTTCGATGTAAGGATATGTGTACTGCATACAGAGTTTTCCTCTATCTATCTATTAGATAACTCCTAAAACCTACGTCGTCCTCCATATGCTGTTGCAAAGGATGCTTCTTCAGAGTTAGGAAATACCCCCACGCCCCCCCCCCCCCTCACCCCACCCCAACGTTACTGCTGTAGGCGAAAAAACTCATGCCCCAGTTTCTTGCACTACTATGTCGCGTACAATGCGGCAGCTATAAAAAGCATTAAAGAGAAGAAGAAAAGGTGGTGGGGGGGGGGTTGTTGTTTGTATTGGTGTGGGTATAAAAAGGCCGGGGAGCGGGTGAGTGAGCGAGGGGAAGGGGTTTTTTTTTAGAGTCGAGTGGATAAAAATGCATTTAAAATCTACAGTCGACGTAAAGCGTATTGTAACGTCTCGGCACGACCTCAGTGAAGGCCTCAGTGAAGGCGTGCACAGAACTTCTTCCCCAGTATCTCCTGGAACTCCCTGAATTGTTTGCTTTTAATTTTCGTGTTTGTCACTATTTTTGCGTGTAATAATTGATGAACAGGGTTGCCTGCTCTTTTCAAACTCTTGTCGCATAAGTGTTATCGTTTGTTCTGCTCCTAGGATGCACTGAGATCTTAGTTTGTGGGGATTCAATTGCTCTCCCATTTTTGTATATTTGTGCATGATTAGTGTTGGTTATAACCCAAAAGCATAGAAAAATTCTAAAATTCGTTTTAGAATAAGGGGTAACTATGCAGAGTTGCACAAAAAAAGGTCAAAAACTTAACTCCTGCAAACTGAAATCTTTGAAGATATGCCAAAATCAAGAGAAACGTGTAAACCAGTGATAAAGGGAAACTTCTAAACCATTAATGAAGAGTTTTCTTCGTGTTGCCATGTTTGTTTGTTGACTATGAAAGATGAAAATCGTGTACAGAAATCACACACCTCATAAACAGAGGTCTTAGAAGTATCATAGGAGCGGAACAAATGATGGAAGCAATAAAAAGGACTTCACTAAGACCATGTAATTCCGTTCATGCAGCACTACAAGAAAAAGTAATAAAAAAGCAAAATGAAAAGAGGTCAGGTGAGTTTTCCGCATACAGTAGGGAGAACGCAGTGCAAGCTTTCACCAAGACATGTTGCGTCGCCGTGCCACCTTATGCCTAACTTACATAAATTCAAGATAGCTTGCTGGACGTTCCCCATGAGGACATCGTGAAAATTGTTTTTTGAAGGTTACTCCACCGACAAACCATTACATACTTTCTAAACACGATGATACGCCGGAACTATATGAAAATAGTAAATTACTGCACCCAAAATATGTTGAGATGCAAAGGTTCAGCTTAAAAAAGGAGAAACAGATGTCCAGATCTAGCAAGGAGTAAACGTGGAGCCTTCTTCGTTTTTTGTGTTCAAGCTACAACTGTTCTTTGTGGATTCGTCTCTTGCTGTTTTTTTATCTCATAGGTACTATGAACCACAAACATAGTGCTAATGAATATCGTAGTATAAATAAATATGGATCAAAGGATCACCTTAGCTTCATGCGCATTTGGGTATTTCTTCGTACTTTTTGTTAGAAATTGGGCAGATTTTAAGACGTTGTGAAGTGAGAAGACTCGATTATGAGAATGGTGATATTGAAAAGGAATGGCTACTACTCTAGCATTATTTATGTTCTGAATTGTGCGTTCGTGAAATTTGTGGTCTATTTTTCTCTGCAAGCCAGTTGCAGCCATATAGCTTTACAAACTTTGTCATCTTTGAGTAATCTAACTCTATACTAATTTTTCTAATCCTTTTGTGATTTCCGACAAATTTGCGGTTCCTTCCAATGGGTTTCCTCATACATAATAAAACTCACCTGACCGCCAGTTGTTTCTGGTGTCTTAGTTCCATGTCCAAGGGTCAGAATGAGACCGTATGCGTAGTTGAACGAATTGAGGAATGTCCACTCCTTTCGGTCTGGTATACGCAATTCCATACGATCCTCATATCGTTTTAGCGACTCCACAAGCAATTGCTGAAAGGAAAACTTTTTTCTCAAGATTAATCCCCTGTGTTGAGGTCAAACAGCATGGATTGTTGTGCGCCCTTAGTACTCTGCTAGAACAGCAGATATCGTTACAAATTAGCATGGGCTGAGCCATTGAGGAATGGCGCCGCACTGATTGTTGCCCGAATCGACACAAACTGCATTCGCACCCAATTCGTCCTCTATTCTCGGGCAATCAGTGTTCTTCGCTACATATCCGTTGAAACTCCCTCGAGCAAGTAATGGAATTCCAACAAAGCTCCTGAATTCCATAGCCACTAAGGATTGAGTGAATTTGAAGTGTTGGATGAATCTGTCGAGACAACTGCGCGTATCTTTAATTCAGGCAGAACTCCCAAGGGAACGAATGCGGCGTCATATCTACAGAGAACCCATAAGTGCACCAGTGTCTTATTAAGATCCTTCGATAACAACTGAGAACTTCGGCCTCAGTCTGATATATGTCTTCTTCAATTAATGAAGATGTTTTCCCCCAGGTTTTTAACTTTTGGCGACTGTTTTTTTTCGAACTTTTTCCCCATATTCCATGAATTCCCTTCTCTTGTTGCATGAGAAGGGGTTTACGAAGAGTAGGAAATGAACTGCAAAATATTTTTTTCATTTAAAAGTAAAAAAAGTAGCTGTTGAGGAATTTGGTTGCTTACTGGACCTCACTTCTATTGTCAAGAAGGAAGCATGCTTTTGGAAGCTTGCGCGTTCGACAGAAGCCACATTGATGAAGTTCTACGAAGTAAGTGCTGTGCAAAACAGAGTTGTTGTTAAACTAATGTAACTGACTAAGGTGCAAAGTTTCGAAGTTTCCAACAGTTCTATAGAGAGTGGTGATAAGGACTGAGACAAGACGAAAAGTGCGGTGAACGTTGTTTTAGACAATGAGGGGTTTCTTCTTGTATCCAAGAGAATTGAATGGAGCCAGGTTCTAGAGGTAATGACTCTTTTCTCAGCTTTCTCTTATTGGTACCCCTGAACCATATGCTCGAAGGGACACTATGTTTATAATGATAAATCCTCCAGAGGGTCGGAAAAAGTAGAAGAACAGTGAAATGTTAGATACTGTATGATGACTTTTCCCCTGGCATATGAAGTTTTTCATTAGAAGACGTTTTATTAGACTAAAATAGCTAAGAATTTAAGTCCTAAAAAGAATGCAGTTTAATTGTGTGAAAAATTAAATAGAGCATAAATCTAATAAAATATGAAGTGAGGTTCTTCAATTCTTCAGAAGAGAACGAATTTTACTGTGGTCTAACTGACGTACATGTAAGTTAGTGCCGAATGAGTTCAAGCAGTTGACTCGAAGTCCATTTGAAAAAGAGAAAGGAGGTAGAAAAGCGAGTGTATGTTAACCAAAGACAGGACGAGAGTTACGGCGCTCGCTTCCACTCAGTTAAACACATGCGGCAGTGACTTTAGCTACAGTAAAATCGCTAATTCTTCAACAGATGACGAAAAAGACGCGGATCCGCATCTTTTTCGTTTCATGTCGAAGAATTAGCGATTTTACTGCACCATTGCTTGGTCTCACATCTATTTCTCGCTGCTTAAACATATGATTTTAGGGGTGTTTATTTATTCAATCGATATATTTTTTGTAGCGAAGAGGTTATAGGTCCGAAAAAAAACCTATGCATCACTCCAATACAGTTTCAGTATATTTTAAATTAGTTTCTTTCCTTCCGCATATTATTGCACTAAATAAAATGTGAATGGTTAAAAAAGTGCTTTGTTATGTACCTTATTCGCTGATGGTAGTGTTTTTGCTTCCATTAATTTTGAATTGAAGAATTCATCCTTAATTTAAGATCACCAGTAAATTATTACAAATCTCGTTTGAACAATCAAAAGATACCAGTGCGGAGGAAAACTCCACACAAAAGGAAACAATAAGAACGAATTTGATTTAAGTTGCACGGATTCTATCATCCATTTCATAGGTTTAAGAATACCTTCGCGGCGAAATCCCACTTTTATAATAATTCAACGAAAACTTTAAAATCATCAGCAATAACGGTGATAGAAAGTGGACGTGCCTTTTTCAGCAATTTTAAAGGAAAATTCTAAGCTCTTGTCCGTTAACCTAACACAAGAAAAAGGAAATCTGGACAAGTGAAATGCGAGGATCGGGAAATCCCATTGCGTTATGCTTAACTTCTTTAGTTTTTGATCTTCCAGCCACAAAAGCGGGCGTTTAAGACTCACAAAAAATTAGAATATCCATTCTGCAGACTAACAGCTGAACGGAAAACATGAATGACAATATGTCTCTATTTGCTAAAAGAAACCCAACACAAAGAACTTGTAGGGAATAATTCTGCTATCCTTTCTTCTCATTTGTTTTCTATTTACCGATATTGTGTGAGTGAGTGTTATGTATGTAGTGACTGCGAAATAATACTGCTCGAAAGCCTAGGCGTACTCATTGAGGAGAATGACCATCACTTGTAATGGCTGATGGATGGTTCTGTACAGCTATTCTCATCATCATTTTTAAAGTGCAATATACAAGTCGTTAGAAGAAAATTTTAATGCTATTGCCTCTGGGATTTCAACGAAATCAAGTGGCCTCTTTAGTAACTTTAGAAAGGCCCATCTACCTTCGGAGACAAAAGGATATTTCAAGTTATTACAACAAGCGGGTAATGTTTTTGGCGATAGTGAAGATGACTGAAACTCAAAGCAGAGTGCATTTTCAGTCCGAAGGATAAAGTGGATAAAGTGTCCGGCATTAATCAACTCGTATGGAGGTGCGCCCACCCGTTCACTTCAATTCAGAATCGTTTGAAGTTTATGAACACTTGCGTAGCCTATAGTGTGACCTGCGGGGCCAGCCGATTAATCAACTCTGTGATTTTACCTTCTTAGGCGGGTCCGGTGCCAATTTATCAACTCTGAGGAATGAAGGGCTTGGTATGGTATGGCCCAGGGATTTTCGAAGCATCGGTCCTATTGTGCAGCCGCAGCGGGACCTTTCGTCGCCTGCCCTACACCCGCCCGCCCCTTCCGAAGAATGCAAATTCAAATTTCAGTCTTTACAGTGAGTGACTGAAGTTCAGTAATAATTAACAGGTTGTGTCCTACCAAAATGAGATAGAACCATATGTTTTCAAAGGAAGTGCTGATGAGTTGGAAATCTGCAGACTTCCTTAGCTTCGTCAGTAGTCAGTTTTAGAAAATTATATACAGGATGGCGAAAAATTACGTGCGCGTGACATTTCACTCCGTTTTAGGCACTGTATAAAGCATTTACGCGTTCACTACGTTACTTACGTTTACTTTTTCCTTTGAAAACATTTATTTATTGCTAATTACTATTGCTTATTGCTGATTTATTGAATAAAAAAGAACTATTTACCAGGCTATAGCGAAGAGGCTCCCAAGTAGCTACACGATTGCCCGCTACCAAAGAGCGGGATGAAGAACTCTGCGAAGCTGAAGTTCTTCTAGAAGCTTCCAGAAGATTGTAAAGCAATGGAAGGAGGAAGTGAATGTTCAAACCAAAGCCGGAGGAGGACAGAAACGGAATGTCAACACTCGACGGATGCGTGGGATCACCAAGAAGAGGATTACCCGAAATGATGACTGGAGCTTGAACGAGATATCCAAACAGCTGAAAACTTCTCGAAAATCTGTTCTAACGATAGTAAAAAAATGAGCTTGGACTTCGAACGTCCGTTAAGTGCGAAACGAACGAAACGACCAGAATTTGAAACAATTTAAACGATAACTGCCTCCGCCGCAGCTTGCTCAGCCACTGCTTCGATGGAGGAACGAATTGACGCCTGTAGCAAAGGTGATTTTTTTTTTCGAAAAATAAAGCTGGAGCGTTTTTCTATGGCCTACGTAGTTTTTCGTCACCCTGTACATATACACTTTTATTTCAAAAAACTGTTACATAGCGACGCTCCAACACGAACTGATACGTCGGAAGCACTTATTGGTGGCTATATTGAAGCTCTTTTACATCTTCAACGTTGCCGTCTGGTCATCAAATGCAGATAGTTCATTTTTCCTCTAACCGTTAGGATAGAGCAAAAAATGAAGTCAATCCATGAAGTACGAATAGCGGTTCAAGGTGTCCGTGTCAAAAGTAGTAAGTTTGGACGAAACAGGCACTACAACACAGGAGGAAGAATTTTTTAGCCAAGAAAAGAGTGGAGATAGTGTACTTATCTGAAAGGCTGAGAGAACGACCATTTTCTCATCCCGAGTTGAGTTAGAGAATAACTGCAATCATCCAAGTGACCTCATTGAGAAGTTTATTTTTTACTTCTCCTGAACTTCATGATCTGCGTAATATTTGAGAGCATGAGCCATAAGAAGTCTTCCACTCGTTAGGAACCATTTGCTGTGGAGACGCATTCCTTCAAAAGGGACGTTTGCGAGAATTTTCGATCTTAGGAAATTCGCTTTCGCTGATGAAAACAATTCGAGATCTAGTTCGCACATACCACTGTAAAAAAGAGAAGCACTGCCTACAATTCCGGAGGTCAAATGGATCAAGAGCAGCAGCTGATCAGTTTTACCGGTACACTTACTCTTTATATCCATATGGATGAGAAAAACTTTCAAAGCAGGTTAGTGATTGAGTTTGTTGAAGAAGCAACTACATGCATCAGGGTGAGAAGTGAAATTCGTGCTCCACGTAGTTCTTTCACCAGTGATACATGTGTGTACAGAGTTGTTTCGTCGGGTGAGCGGATCAGTGCAAGTTCAAGTTTAGATCTTCTGGTCCATATGATTTTTGGACTCAAGAGAGGGAGATGTTTCAAGTTTTAATTGCGATGCATGGAAACAACTGCTCAAACATTACCTATTACCGAACAGATTACGGCGCTAAAAATTCAAATGCTGCCTTCAATAAAGTAGGCTATGTAGATGCTATGGTAAGTTTCCATGCTATCTTTCTGAACTTCACTTAACACCGAATCTGAAGCAGTAGTGCGCTTATGATGCAAGACATTACGTAGAAAAGTGTAGCTAGAACAAGAAACTGCTGACTACCTGTACTCTCTCAGTTTGCTCACGGTCAATGATGATTAGTAAGTTTCTGGTGTCGTTGAAGATTCTTGAACTGATTGATCTTGCAAAATGTCGTCTGAAAAGAACCGATTAGAAATTCTGTTAGAGAAAGAGAATATTTCAGTAGCTCCTAATGCATACGGAAATATAGACAAGTCAAAATGAGGATTAGTGCAGTCGCACAACCAGCTGAGGTAGAAGCGGCGCAGTGAAGCCAAGTTACGATCGGAGTGTGAGCCTCACTTGCTGTCATCGGACTACAGAGATGAGTGGAGCTAACGCGGTTCGCACCACGATTGCAACCGATATCTTCATCTAATCATCTCGAGCGCAGCCGCTCACACAGGTTTTGCAGGCTTCGGGTGGTTTTGACCAGACCGCCGCTGCGTTCCGTTGAGCATTCCGTGGTCCTCAAAAGTGGTTAGCATTGAGCAGATCCCTTCGACTCCGTCTACAGTCATAACTGTAGTTTTAAGCTTTAATCGATGTAGAATATAGGATAAATCCATTCAGAAATTGGCAACACCTATAGAAAGACTATGCAGCACTTTCTTGGAGTGCTCTGGCGGAACTTCCACCTACAACAGTGCTGTAGCGAAATCCTTCTCTGGAAAAGCCCATTCCGTCGCATCAGTCCAGGGCAGTGATAATTACGCATTGTTGCCTCCGATGTGTTCAACAGAGATGATAGGACGACGCTGCTGCAACCCACTCCCTTTCTGTGTTTAACACTTCTTAACCTCTTCCACCTACCCTAACCTAATCGCACTCAACCTCTTGAATACATTCGGTGGTGATTACGTAGCACTTGCGAGCAAAGCCTATGATAACATATTTCGAAAGATGTTCTGTAGTCTGGCACATGCACATATGAAAACAAATGCGCCAAATCCTGCCACTGACCTCCATTTGTTTGCAGTAAAGAGGTAGCAGCTTTCTGGTGCTTTAAAAAAGAGGCAAAAAAAAAATTCTGCCGCAACAATATCAACAGATTGACCCCGAAGGTGCCTTTTAAAACTTTTTACACCTGCCGGAAGCTCTAAAATATCATTTACTGACGTCATTATTCATTAAAATGCTGGCCATTTTAGGGCTTGAAGCATTCAAACGGAAACACATTGCTGCGATATTTTTCCTCAACATTGGACGAAACAAATTCTTGCAACGTATTACATTCAAAAGACAGAGGATTTCAAGTCCTTCCTATTCTCCTTTTTTTTTAAAATTCTTCCTACTGTATTCTCACCTATATCGACTCTAGAACAAACAACATGCAACTGCGAAAAGTGGTTTATTATCAGTAAATTTAAAGAAAAAACTTCTGCTGTCTCCTTCAGATGAGTTTAACTGTCCACCTTTTCTAGTTATGCACTGTATGTTTGGAAGGGACATTTCCTATTTTCAGGCCATGTCCACGTTTTGTTTCTTAAGACGGCAACAACTCAAGCCGTTCGCATAAAAAGTGTTAACGGTCTGAGATCTGCGGCTATGCGTCAAATGGAAGCATATAGTTGGGTCAAAACGACATGAAACACGGACCGTTGCGCAAGCGTCCGCGCTCGGAAGCGGTGCGGTGGAGACAGCGGTTGGAATCGAGGTGGGACCATGGAGAACAGCGAAGGTGTGTGGCGGTAGCGTGGATCCTTACACGATCCCAGCCGCTTGCGCAAATGTCCGTGTTTCATGTCGTTTTGACCCGACTATATAATAAACATTCTTTCCACCACAGGTTTCACTTGTGTGTTAAATTTATTTATTTCTTATTTCACTTAAATTATTCCTATTATTTATCTTTACAGGAGAGGCTACATGGGTCTGATTGCCACCTGTTCCCCAGTGGCTTCATTGTACCAAATGCAATCAGTCATTTAGGTATAGCTCTAGGCTCTTACAAGCAATATAGCTTGCACAGATATATGGAGAAATTTATTCACATATTGCAAAAAGGTGCACCATTGTTTATTTTTCAGCGCTCTACCAAAACCCACCTTAAATAGGCCAAACACCTAGGGGAGCGCGAATCTTTGGTAGCAGGCTCCTGCCGTTATGCTGAACTCCCTGACATTGCCTACTTGGGGTTTTGACAAGCAGTTCACGTCAAACTGCTAGACTTCGAAAGCTACGGAGCAGTGACAAATGGATGGACTCTGTACAAGCTCTTGTTGTAGATTGAGAAAGTTGAGCAGAGCTTTGTTCAGGAGCCATTCGACCCGACGAGGACACGGGCAACCGCATCAGACGATAATTCCAGGCCACCGATTAGTTTGAAATAAAGGATGATGAATAACGTGTCTGGCGTTAATCAGTCTGCTTGGGATACGCCAACGCCTTCATTTCAAATGGAAATTGTTTTAGGTTCACGAACGCGTGTTTAGTCTACACAATGATTTGCTTAGACTAGGCGAAGCACCAAGTCTGTGGTTTCATCTTCCCAGACAAGTCTATTGAATCCAATCTATTGATAACCAATCTATTGGGATCTATCGGGACCAATCTATTGATCACGAAAGGATGAAAGAATTGTTTGGCATTAGGGCTCTTTCGAACCATCGATCGTGCAATCACAGCAAAACCTCTTACCGACTGCGCAACACCCACCCCAGATGAAATTTATCCTCATTAAAGAAGTCAGAATTTCATGCGATAAGTCGACTTTTGTGGCAGTACGCTATGCGTAAAGTAGTATGAGAACATCATCTTTCACAGAGGAAAATCATACGGTAGTGCAATTAGAAGTTCTTTGCGAGGCAAGTTTTCCATTGAAAAGGCGGAATTCTTCCCGAGGCTCAATTTGGAATGGCATCGATCAACCACGGAAGGGCACAAATTTTTGAGTTATGTCGCTCTAGTGTCTTCCATCATTCGTACACTTTAAATCTTATATTCGTGTTAGAAAGCAGGCTCCAACAGAATGGAAATTATGATACAAGCAAGAAAACGAAGAAATCTAGGCTTGGTAATTCTATCATTGATGATCTTCTATAGATTTGAAAATTTTTATGTAGGCAAATACCGTTTTTCTAGGTTGAATTAGAAGATAATTAACTGCACACCTCGTTCATTCTGGATTACGTTTGTCATTAAAACCTTGTTCGAAGTACTATTGGTCCTATAGTAGCATTGCGGGTTTATGGTTAGGAAAAAACCTTCTGTGGCAATCTTCACTTCCCTTCCTAGGAGATTGACTGACAATCCGCCACAACAATAAGTAAAGATAAGCCTCCTCTGAAATTTATAGGCAAAATAACTCTTCGTTCCATTTTTTGTTTTTGTATCATCTTCTGGCCAATTATCCAAACAAGCAACCAAAAAAAAAGTAATTCAACCAATTGTGAGCCCCAGTCTCTTCAATACTTCGTAACTGATATGTTTTTCAGGCGTTGATATTTTCGTGAAACGAATTTTGAGTTAACAAGCGAGTATCCTAAGAAATGTCGTAATCAAATTTCGGTCGATGAGGTCTTTCCGCACATCCGCTTAGTTTGCACGCGACGCTGCGTCAGAACCCCGCGTCATTCCAACACCAACATGAAAATATCTCTCCAAACATGGATGGTCACGGTGTTGTATGCGATGAATTGCGCCAAAATTTTTTGCGACAGCCATTGACCAAGCTGACATTGTTGATGACGCTGAAAGAAGAGCTCTCGCGATGATGCATGGTTTGGTTAAGGGCATAGAGGGACGAGCAAGAAGGCAATGATAAGCAAGCCGTGGAACCCCCTCGGGAGCAAACCTCTCACTCACTGCAAAACATGCACGCTCTATGCTTTCGTCGCTTCGCGGCTATTTTCCAACACTTCCTTGAACTCATTGTTTGTGTACTTTCCCGTTTATTTTGCCAGCAGCATGTAAACACGAAAATAACAGAGTTAGTGCAACTCAGAAAAATCTGTGCGGAGCCAGGCAAAGGCTCACTTCGAGCCGATAATTTTTTATTTTAAACTGGTTGTCCGTGCACATCGCTCTTTCGGAATATCATTTGAGCGAGACGCTCTAAATAGCAATTAAATCTAAAACGAAAGTTCATTGCTCAATAAGAAGGGAAAAGAAGTGGTGCGTGTGTTTTACACCGCTTGTGCAATGTGCAAAAAAAAACCTAAAAGAATTTACAAACACAAACAGGTTTTCTGAAGGCTCAACGGTTCATTGGATTAATGTTGAATTTCTATATTCTACGCAAAAAGTGGCACAGAGAAGTACGCAGAAATGTAGGGCCCGAAAGATTTGAATCTATTAGAAGAATAAGATATTTTTCGAACAATGATAGATGTGTTACAAATGATTGAATAAAGGTCGTAAACTTCGCGAATTGTTTGTTTTTCTATGTTAAGAACGAACTCTGCAATATTTACTCTGATAGGAAAGGATCACTAAGGTTGGTAGCTTCCGAGCACCCCCGTCCAAATTCTTCAAACCGATTATACTTAAAAATCTCGCGATGGAACCAACTAGAATTTATGTTAATAACCCTAAATGTGAAGGAACAACGAAGCACAATTCTTTTTTCAGGCAAATTTTTGTTCGATTTCACAGCTGTTTATTAACATATATTACAAGCATTATCATTGTGGTCATTTAGATTATAGGAGAAAGTAGAAAAATCCACACTTCCATTACTATCAACAAGTGTTTGGAAAAATGAAAAAAGAAACATCCTCAAAGCTTTTAATAAGAAAATCTCCTTACTTCCAGAGTTCAAACGTACAGAAGATTTTAGCAACTAGTGAGTTCCTTCTACCAATTTGTTTAGATTCAAATAGCGATTTTTTGAAGACGAGTACCTGGCAATCTGATAAATAAAAAAATTCAGAAGTGATTCTTTTAAACGTACCTATTAACAGCTAGATTCATGTACCATTTTCTGACACTCTGCTCATGTTTATCGTGTTCGAAGAACCAGAAGCATGCAGAACCCATGAAAAGATAGACAACTAGAATAATAAGCAGAAGAACCGGAATCCACTGGCGAATCCCTGACTTCTTAATCCTTGATACCATACAGGCTGTTCCGTCACGCAAACGCTCGAGAAGCATCTTTAAAATAACACGTAGAGGATTGAAGTATCCTGAAGTAATTCGAAGACAAGCATGCTAGGCGGAGGTGATGGCACGTTTCTAAGTAGCGCGAAGTTTACTAGGATTACTAGGATTATTAACATCTTGTGGAAGACTCTATATTCCTCTATGTACGATGTGTACAAGGAAAGATAGAATTAGATTTCAAAACATGCGCATAGTTTGGGTAATGCAATTTTGCAGGAAGATTGTATGTTATTATAAAAGAATTCGAACGCTTAGACTCGGAAGCCTTAATACATAAACTCTTTCATGGGTTTGAAAATTGGTTTGGAAATTCATTTACAATAGAAAATAGTAAATAAAGAAAACATTTAAGAAAAATTACAAATTGGTTCATTTACTTCGAACACAGACGCAATAAGAAGATCAAAAATTAAGGAACAATCGTCAGTGAGTAACTTGGCTTGAAAAGAGATGGGCGTGGTCGTTAGCGTGGAAGGCGGACCTCGGTACTTGGAAAGGCAACGCCTAGAAATTGACAAGAACAATCGACTGCAGATTGAGATGTGTGCTCGCAGGAACGGATACCGAAACTTATGAAGAACGTAATAGCTTATGCTCGATCTTCCAGTGCATTTTTCCTCTTCCGTAGTGTTTTCTTCTGTGAATGTCGGTGTTAGCTTCAATCTGCTTGTTCTAAAGAGCGGAGACTTGCTGGTGCCGCGTCACCAATTCTCACTAAAATCCGATGGCCACACTATATTTGTACGATATTTGTGCTATGCTACAAGTGTAATAGAGATGGTCATGTTTCTTGTTCGATTCCTACTGACTGCTGAAATGTTATGTGAGTCAGTAGAAAACTACAGAAAATATTATCCGCGGTAACCGCTTTATTATTCTTTCAGTGGGACGTTTTAAAGACATTACCCCAGGAATCTGGGGTGGTGCGGGTTTCAGGTGGGATATGCCTATAAGAAGTCGTAGATTATGGAGAGAATGGTGATTCCGTCTATTTCTTCTTAATTGCCGTAAAAAACGGCCTGGAAGATATGGCTCCAAGCGTTCCGGCGCGCCATGTTCCATACGAGTTCGATTGGAGTGCGCCAGCCTTGTGCACGCGCAGAAATGGACTTAATCATCTTTCTCTCCATAATCTACTACCCCGTATATCAACTCTCCACCTGAAATCCGTACCACCCCAGATTAGTGGGGTGGTACGGATTTCAGGTGGAGAGTTGATATACTTTAAAACAACTAGTAAAAGGAAAGCTACCCAACCTTTCACGATGGCAGAAGGAAATGTGATACCCTGTCGTTTCGAATGTTCCGGCAAAAAAGCAAAAAGGAGATTGATTCGAAGATTATGGAATAACTAATCTGGCGCCAACATTACAATGCTTGTATTCAGCAGTATATCAGTTTTTTTTCGTCTACTGTCGTCTTGTGTTTTAGCTGCGAAAAACACGTCTACGTCTCTGAACCTAATCGTTACTAGATACAGTTTCTGCGAACGGCCCCACATACACCAGTGTCATTGTTCTGCAAAAGCGTGGAAAGTACCGGATTACTGTACGGCCTGTCTTTGAATTACTATAGGATGATTAGTACAGCCACGGATCACCCTCACCAGAGGGATCACAGCCGCTTAGTCGCGAGGCTACGTGGGGTGTCCCCAGGTGGTGGACAAGGGGCTAAGCGCGGACCAAAAGCGACCTCGTGTTTGCCCAGAGACGTGGGTGGATTCAGGGCCAAGAGTGACTCATAACATGCTTGTATCCCGGTCCGCCCAAAAGCCTGCAATCTGGGAGGTGCAAGGGAGGCGGTGTGGACTCGCATCCAACAAATAAGCTCTACGTGTCCACTCCGCGAGAACGCAAAGTTCTCCCAAAAACTCATGGGACTACAGACTTGCAACCTGTACATGGGTTTTAAAAATTTTACGCATGTCACAGTGATAGAAAAGAGTCTCCTGAATCCGGAGGAAAGCCTGGTACGGTAGCGCCAAGAAGGACGGGTTTGCAGGATTCATCTAGGCTACCTAAACAGAAAAGGACCAGGATGACGATCTGCACTTATAATGCACGACGTCATCGTACTGGCCGAGACGAGGCGACGTCACCTTCTCAACGCCGTATATAAAACTGGAGAAGAACTGTTCTTAGGAACATGCGACGCTAAAGGTTTTGGTGAAAATGGCGTCCTCGTCAACACGAATATGGCAAAGAACATCGACTCTTTCAAACAACTTACGACCCGAATCGGATGTCTGCGGATGAAAAGATGTGGTCCAACCCCTACTTTGACTATCTTCGTCGCTTACGCTCCAACATCAAGCTACGAAGAAGAAGTCGAAGCTCCCTATATGGACCTGGAGAAGTTCTGCCGAGGAGATCGTTCCTTTCACAAGGTCCCAATTGGCGATTTTAACGCCAAAGATGGCCCAAGAAGAACGCCTGAGGGACTTCACATCGGGACCCACGGCCTACAATGAAATAAACAGGGGAGAGACTCTCCGATTTCATCATGACGACTAAGACCATCCATGGGAACTCGCAATTCCAGAAGTCCTCCTCTCTACGCTGGACGTAGGAGTCACCCGGTGGAGGATAAAGTAATGAAATAGACCACATCATCGTCAATAAAAGGTTCTGCCCGACGGACGTCGCTGTTGTGCCAAATTTCTATACGGGATCGGACCATCGCCTCCTTCGAGGAAGATTTTCCTTCAGAAGAAGAGAAGAAAAAACCGCCAAGTCCAGAGAGCGAAATCCCAGAACTATCATCAACTGGGATCTCTTCACTACGCTAGCCGGCTTTTGGGAAGATTCCACAATGGAAAACATCGGCGAGGAATATGACCGGCTCATTGAACACCTCCACGACTGCACGAAGAAGACTCAGAGTTTGGAGACCACCAAGGGACGCCTGTCTCTTGAAACTCTCGAGCTGATACGCCAGCGTGGAGCAGCACGAACCGCAGGGAACCGAGAACTCACGTTCGAGCTCTCAAGGCTTTGCAGAGAGGCGAAAAAGGAAGAACTTAAAGAGAGAAGAGCAGGAGAGTGCTGGCTGAAGCTGCAGAGGCGGAGAAAAGCATCTGCTATGATTGTCGAGACTACGCCAGTCGCAAGAAGAGGATAACTGCTCTCCGGAACCCGAAGGGAACAACCATTGCATCGAGAAGGGGAATGGAGAAAATCATCTAAGACTTCCACTCTGATCTCTTCGACAGCCATGTCCACTTGCCTCCTCATCATCTGAGGGAAGACGGACAAGTCATTCCAGAGGTTCTCCCGTCCGAAGTACGACACGCTATCGGTGTGTCGGTAAGAAATCGTTCAGTACCCGGTCCCGATAGAATAAGACAAGAACACCTGAAGAACTTTCTGCCAATACTCATCAACAGCCTGGCACGGCCCTTTACACGTTATCTGTCGGAATTCAAGGTCTCTAAACAGTGGAAGACCAGCAAGACCGTGTTGTTGTATAAAAAGGATCCACATGACATCGGCAACTATCGCCCAATCTGCTTACTGTCCGTCATCTACAAGCTCTTTACAAGAGTGATCCTTAATAAGATTGAAAAAATCTTGGATGAAGGACAGCTATGCGAGCAAGCAGGGTTTAGAAAAGGCTTCAGCACGATTGACCACATTCACACTGTTTCGAAGCTCATCGAGGTATCAGGATAGTTCAAGATGCCGCTCTGTCTCACCTTCGTCGACTTGAAGAAGGCGTTCGACTCAGTTGAGACGGAAGCAGTCGTGGAAGCCTTGGAGAACCAAAACGTCCTACTCAGTACATAAAGGTACTTCCAGAGTTGTTCAGTAACTTCACGATCGGAATTTCGCCGTTCTATTAGAATATCATCATTGATGTGAAGAGGGGAGTCCGACAACGCAATGCGAAAGTTGGAAAGGGAGTGAAGGTTGATGGTTGGCAGCTACACCATTTGCGTTTTGCTGATGATATCGTACCGGTAACACCTAGCATCAGCCAAGCGGAACTAATGCTGATCGAATTCGGCGAAACATGTGGACGCATCGCTCTTCAGTTGAATCTAGACAAGACGATGTCTATGCGCAACGGACAGGTCTCGGATGCCCCATTCACGCTCAACGGAACGAACATATCCGAATGCACCAGCTTCGTTTATATGTTCGGGAGTTGAACATGATAAACGACCTGACTCCCGAGCTGGGTAAGAGGAGACGAGTGGCTTGGGGAGCGTATGAAAGCATCGAGGATGTAGTGAAGAAGACCAGGAACACCCAGCTCCGTGCTCACCTCTTCAACACCACCGTACTTCCTGCTTTGACCTATGCTTCGGAAACCTGGGCATTTCGCAAGCAGGAAGAAAACGCGGTGAGCGTCATTGAACGCGCAATTGAGAGAGTGATGCTAGGAGTATCCCGTTTCACGCAAGTGAGGGACGGGATTCGAAGTTCTCTCCTACGTCAACGATCGAAGATTAGAGACGCCGCCGCGTTTGCCAAGGAAAGTAAAATAAGGTGGGCCGGATACGTGACGCCCTTATCGACAACCGTTGGACCAGAGCCGTGAGCAACTGGGTTCCCCGCGATATTAAGCGCACTACAGGAAGACCGCCGACCCGATGGTCAGATTTCTTCACAATGTCCTTCAAAGAAAATTATGATGCTCTTCGTGTCCCACGCGAAATGAGGAACCACTGGACGACCCTGGCTTGCGATCGGAACAAATGAAAGAATTACTGGCGCCCATTCGACCAGTTTGAAGATCAGTGGGAGTCAAGGTGATAAATGTGGTGAGTACAGATCCAGAAGCTCTCATAGCTCTTCATCAACGTTTGCGCTATGATCTCTTGTGGAGCGGGAAACCAGGGATCCATTCAGTTTCGGTGTAAACAACTAGGATACTTCGATGACAAACCTTAGCCGTTTTTAAGAGAGACTATTTGAAAATCGGAGTGTTCGACTTTCGTTGAATCTTAAGTTCTGCACGAGGATTCTCATCTGGTTGTATTGGCAAACGGTTCGCAAAATCGCAACTTTCAGAGCTTGAAATGGGCGACTAAATTAGCAGTCTAATTGGTCAGATTTCTCCACATTTATGCAGACAAACTCTGCACCTGCTTTTTCAACCACTAACCTGGCGTCTGCACTGTATGGTCACCTTAGAGAAACTGAAAACGTTCGATCTTTTGATCGAACGTCCTAGACTTTTGCTTCATCTCTTTGTAGTGCTTAGCGGTGGGAATCACTACTATTCCGAGGAATGTGAATAACAGTCGAGTTGACATTGACAGCGGTGACGAGGGGGTATAGCTCAGTGGTAGAGCATTCGACTGCAGATCGAGAGGTCCGTGGTTCAACTCCGCGTGCCCCCTAGACTTTTGCTTCATACCTTTGTAGTGCTTAGCAATGGGAATCACTTCTTCTATGTATGAATATAAGGACAGGTAGGTTGACAGTGACACTGGTGACGAGGGGGGTATAGCTCAGTGGTAGAGCATTCGACTGCAGATCGAGAGGTCCGTGGTTCAACTCCGCGTGCCCCCTAGACTTTTGCTTCATCTCTTTGTAGTGCTTAGCGGTGGGAATCACTTCTTCTATGTATGAATATAAGGACAGGTAAGTTGACATTGACAACGGTGACGAGGTGGTATAGCTCAGTGGTAGAGCATTCGACTGCAGATCGAGAGGTCCGTGGTTCAACTCCGCGTGCCCCCTAGACTTTTGCTTCATCTCTTTGTAGTACATAGCGATGGGAATCACTTCTTCTATGTATGAATATAAGGACAGGTAGGTTGACAGTGACACTGGTGACGAGGGGGGTATAGCTCAGTGGTAGAGCATTCGACTGCAGATCGAGAGGTCCGTGGTTCAACTCCGCGTGCCCCCTAGACTTTTGCTTCATCTCTTTGTAGTGCTTAGCGGTGGGAATCACTACTATTCCGAAGAATAAGAATGACAGTCGAGTTGACATTGACAGCGGTGACGAGGGGGGTATAGCTCAGTGGTAGAGCATTCGACTGCAGATCGAGAGGTCCGTGGTTCAACTCCGCGTGCCCCCTAGACTTTTGCTTCATCTCTTTGTAGTGCTTAGCAATGGGAATCACTTCTTCTATGTATGAATATAAGGACAGGTAGGTTGACAGTGACACCGGTGACGAGGAGGGTATAGCTCAGTGGTAGAGCATTCGACTGCAGATCGAGAGGTCCGTGGTTCAACTCCGCGTGCCCCCTAGACTTTTGCTTCATCTCTTTGTAGTGCTTAGCGGTGGGAATCACTACTATTCCGAAGAATAAGAATGACAGTCGAGTTGACATTGACAGCGGTGACGAGGGGGTATAGCTCAGTGGTAGAGCATTCGACTGCAGATCGAGAGGTCCGTGGTTAAACTCCGCTTGCCCGCTAGACTTTTGCTTCATCTCTTTGTAGTGCTTAGCAATGGGAATCACTTCTTCTATGTATGAATATAAGGACAGGTAGGTTGACATTGACACCGGTGACGAGGGGGGTATAGCTCAGTGGTAGAGCATTCGACTGCAGATCGAGAGGTCCGTGGTTCAACTCCGCGTGCCCCTAGACTTTTGCTTCATCTCTTTGTAGTGCTTAGCAATGGGAATCACTTCTTCTATGTATGAATAATAAGGACAGGTAGGTTGACATTGACAGCGGTGACGAGGGGGTATAGCTCAGTGGTAGAGCATTCGACTGCA